>NC_039287.1:17795040-17875040 GCF_003368295.1 Carassius auratus | reverse complement strand
CCCACAGCAGTGTCTCTGAG
Organism: Carassius auratus; assembly: GCF_003368295.1. Classification (NCBI taxonomy): domain Eukaryota; kingdom Metazoa; phylum Chordata; class Actinopteri; order Cypriniformes; family Cyprinidae; genus Carassius; species Carassius auratus. The sequence goes on along the minus strand of NC_039287.1, from coordinate 17,875,020 downwards.
CTCGGACACACAGCTTCAGCTTGACCTGAGCACACTGGAGATCTGCGGTACACCGCCGAGCCGCGCGCGCTAGAGCTCCCGCCAACAGCGCGTGGCAGCGGATCATGTCCACACTAACTACCCGGGTGTTTCTGGACAGTCCGCTGCACACTGATATAGGAGTTAATGTTGTATGTGTTTGTTAAGTGTGTAAATAAACTCTTGGTCTTACTGTCCCGCCATTAAAGCGGCTCGGTTTCCATCGTCAGGCGTTTTCTGCATTCACTGCAGGATCAGCTTTCATGTTAAAAACAGACCGAGCACAACACGACACACATGTTACGGGCACTCAGAGGGGACACGCGGGGCTCGACGAGAAAGCGTTTCGAAAAACATCGGCAGGAAACATTCGGACATAATTCATTCGCTCTCGTGTAGTTTCAAACCTTTTTTAATGGAACACAAAACAAAGATGCTCTATATGGACATCAGGGACTTTACTATCGCTTTCTAAATACATAAACCTTAATGGAGCTGGTCCCCAGCATGTCTTTCAATGATTCACTAATTAGGAGGTGTGTCCCACGTACTGTTGTCCATATAATGTTTATTAAAATATGAAGATCTACCAGTGACTATAAACTTGATCGAATGACATCTCATGCACTGTTTTCCAGGTCTTCTGATGCACTGTGTAAGAAACTTTAGGTCATGATTCTCTGAAACTCTTCCCTAAACTAACTCGGACTTCTGCATATTCAAACTTCATGCATCAAGAGTTAGGAAGACACATGCAACACTGTTTATGATCCTTATAATATAAATATTATTTAAGCAAAATGTAAGTTCAAAATGAGTTCTGTGTGTGTGTGTACAGATAAATATATAAGAAATGATTCCCTTTTCAAATAAGCTTTCATATTTACGACAATATATTTCATGGAAATGAATACGCATGCATATATTGGATTTGCATATGAGGAACAACAAAAGAGAACAAGCAGAAAAGAGAAAGTTGATGCTCTTCTGCGTATTCATTGAGTGTTGCGGTGTGGTGGATGCTGTGAAGGCCTCAGTGAGTGTGTCTTGACTCTGTGGAGTGGTTCTTCTCACTTGGACAGACGCTGGGAGAAAGGCCGAGTGTGTAAGCGAGCACACACACACACACACACACACACACACACACACACTGTTCAGATGGCACAGGTGTTGTCTGTCGTGCTGTGGAGAGGCAGGTCTTGGCTGTGTTCTGCTTCTTTGTTTTGTGTAACATCAGACCGCTGCTTGTGTTTCAGTCCGCCGAGGAGAGCAAACCTGTGTGAAGGAAGAACCTGATCTCCGACCCGTTTGTCCGGGTGATTATACCCACGGTTTGTTCCCTGAGAGCGTTTGAGGTGAGCCGGTCATGAGTGTTAAACGGGGTCAGGGCTTCAGTTACACACTATTCTCTCTTATCAGTGTACTGCTCACTGTGTAACTGAGCAAGAAAACCTTCTTCACTTCCAGCTACCAGTGTAATTACAAAGCTCTGGTTGCACGGCTGGCATTTTGTCAGAGCTGCGTTGAGCAAATATTTAAGGAATGGCTGGCTCGTCATCTGACTCCTGCCAAACACACTACCACACACTGTCTGGCCTTTATTCACAGATCATCAGTCTGTAGTTCTGGGGAAATAACCCGGATGATTTACTCTTCTTATCTCTTTCAAAAATTTCATCACAATTCTGTGTACTTGATTTTGTTCCTCTGAAAACAAAAGGAGAGTTTCTTATTAATCTGCTCATCTCCATGAATGTAAATATTAATCTTTCAGGTCTTCTGAAGTCCCGCGGTAACTGTGTGTGTCTTCTTCATACTTCTACTTCTCTATGTTGATTTGTGTGTCCTTTCTAAGAGCTTGACAGACATGACCACTGTAAACTCTCATGGTATGGAAAGAGCAGCCTGAACATTAATCCAAGTTTCTCCTTTTGTGCTCCATTGAAGTCGTTATGAGTCTATATCAATCCATACATTTTTATTATACTTTTATTTGAAGTTATTTTAGTACATCAAGTTAAAGTTAAGTACTGTAACATGTTGCCTTGGCTGAAATAAAAAGTTTTTCATTTTTCATTTCAAGTAACAAAAATGTTTTGTAATGTTTTTAATTTTAGTTATCTAAATATAGAAATATTACCACATACTGTATGCCCTAGTATTAATAAAAAATAATACAAAATATTGATAATAAATTATTCTAATTATAAATATTTAAAATATATATATTTATTACCATATCCCCTAATATTAATGAACCTCTACTCCTGCTGTTTTGTTAGTAATCGTGGTTCTTCCTGAGTCAGTGGTGTGATGGCTAAAGGTGTGTGTGTTTATGTGTGTGACTAAGGCCAAGTTTAGCTTAAGGAGGCTTTGAAAGCATCAGAGTCACTGTATCCATCACAAATCCCCTTTACTTGAGCTGTGTCCACAGGCATTGGTCAGCTCTCAGCTATTTATACCCTGCAGGTGCTGTATAGCCCAGTGTGCTCCGAAGCGGTGAGCCGGACTGTGTTTAGCTGGAGATCTGTGTCCAGGTGGAGGACGGTCATCTCTTCTGAAGTCTGTCCAGTCATGCTCTGGGCTTCCAGCAGGAGCATCAGATCTCACAGGAGGAAGGAGAAGCTTTAACTGCAGAAGAAGAGCTGTTTCAGGATAATCGACTTCTTCCAGGTCATCTCTTCATCTCAGAGGTACACGCTCTGCTCATGTGCTCCTGCTGCTCTCTGGAAGGTTAGAAATCTACACAAAATATGAGTACATCAGTCCTAAATCTCTCTTCTCTCTTTCTCTCCTTAAATCACACTAAATGCGGATGGATTATGACCATATCTTCTTCTGGACATCTGATCATCATCCGGTGAGAGGCCAGTTTTGTTCTGACACACACACACAGCAGTATAGAGTTTAGACACACATCAGTTTATCCTAAAACCTTCTGGTCTGTGGGCTTCTTCCTAAATGCGTAAAAACTTATGCCAAGTGCTGTTGTTATTGCTGTAAAAGTCTGTCTGTACGGTCGCAGTAGTGTTCTGCTTGTGGAATAATAAAATGTGTGTTAAAAGGTTTGAACAGGTCTAAAGTCCGTGTGAACTGAAAGTTGTGATTGACTTTACTTCAGGGCTTGATTTGTTTATTAACTTGCGTGGATTAATTGTTCACCACAAGACTAGTAATGTGCACAGAGTAAATTTAGATTTCATGTGGACTTTATATAAGATACAGTACACAAATAGATAGATAGATAGATAGATAGATAGATAGATAGATAGATAGATAGATAGATAGATAGATAGATAGATAGATAGATAGATAGATAGATACTTCAGGGCTCAGCTGAATATTGAGCTGTGGAATATTCTTGAAAACTGTGAGGCTGGTTTTCCTCTCGTGTGGCTCTGAACATATCCACTAGTGAGCGCTGTTCCTCTTCAAGTCCTCAGTCTTGGTTCCTTTTGTCCCAGTTTTGTAGTCAACATCCTTATTATAAACTACTCTCCGAGCCCTCCAATAGAAGACGAGAATCCCGGACAGACAGCGACTCCCACCAATGACGTTCCGAGCTCGATCTCCGCAAGCCAATCAGCGACGCGGAGGCGGGCTCGAGCGCTCTCTCGGAGGGGAGGATTCGCGTGTTTCACTACCTTGGCTTTTCTCCCAGAAATATCTCGGTGTGGGAATTTCAATTTTACATTTCTGAGGCTGTCGGAGGCTCTTTAACCGGAGACCACATCCTCAAAGTTTCGCCGAGCGCGCCCAGACTGAGAAAGGTACGGCGATTATGGCTGTTTTTAACCACATCAGCAGTGTTTGTGTTTATTTGCTGTAACGTTAGGTGATTCCGCACGGAGCTGACTGAGGAGAACTTATCATGTGCCGTTAGTCTGATGTCACGCCTTTCAAAACATAACGTCAATAGTGTAATATTAATATTTAATACTCGATGTTGTGTTTGGAAGGCCACTCTGAATATGATCCGTGTCTTCAATGAATCGTGTAATGATGATTTACAGTCTGTCGGTATGGTGCTGTTGGGAAATGTCGTTGACCCACCAAATCCGTTGTATGTAACGTTACCGTTACAGTGACCGTGTGCCCTGCGGATGTAATATGGACTCTCTCTCTCTCTCGGTAACCGTGTCAGATGCCATATGGCGTCTTTATGTAACGCTATATTCTCCAGTCGTGATGTTGACGCTGATGGCTGCTGTCTGTCTCAGCTGGACGGGATGCTCGTCTCATCGGCGCATGTCCAACAGACCGGGGCCGTGATAATCGTGTTAACGGTGTTTCTGCGTGCCGTTGAAATTCAGAGGCACGTGCCCTAAATGCAGTGCGTTGCCCGCGTGGATGGCGCGCGCTCACAGCCCTTTGGTCTGGTGGCGTTTTTAATGTGCGCGACGCGACGCCATCGCAAGCGTTTCTTGACGCCCGACCTTCAGTCCAGATGTGCTCATTCTACATCGCACTCCGCGGGCGACGCGACGAAATCTTCCGCGTTCTGATTTATTCGCTTTACATTAAAAAAAAGCCTCGAAGTCAAGACTTATTTTTCTCTCTACACTAAAAATGTATCTGCTGAAAGGCGATTAGTAATATTTAAACCCGTTTGAATTGCGTTTCCGCGCGAAATGACCGAGGTGTTTATTTAATCCTGAAGACTTACTCTGTTTAAAGCCGTATATTTTAGTTGTATATTAGTAAAAACATTTAAAGATAGTGTCTGTAGAATTTTGCCAGACACTATGGACAACTTGCAATTTATGTTTTTTTTTTAAGGCCAATCATAATTTTTTGCTTAAACATATAGTTCCATCAAAAGCACAGTTCCCTGTCTTCATTTACTCGCCCTCATGTTGTCCCAAACCTGTATGAGATTATTTCTTCTGCAGAACACTAAAGAAGATATTTTGATGAATGTTTAGTTCTTGTCCACTGTGGAAGTCAATGGGTGCCGTCAGCTGTTTGGTTACACACATTTTTCAGAATATCTTCTTCTATAGCCCCTTTCACACTGCACGTCGGACCCGCAATATTCCCGTAACATTGCCTGGTCGCCTTCTGTGTGAAAGCAACCACGTCCCGGAATTGATTACCGAATCGAACCCGGGTCGGGGACATAGTAACATTGCGGTAATCGATCCGGAACGAGCGCTGTGTGAACAAAAGCCAGATCTAATTCCGTATCGAAGTGATGACGCGCGTTATCGCGCGACTCTTTTACCGGCTGTTTTGAAGGAAGATCAACATTCGCGACGAAAACATATGTGCAAACTGTAATGAAGCAGAGATCAGTTAGTTCCTCACTTTCCGCGCTGACGCCGAGATCGTTTGCTTGCTTCAGTGAAAGTATAACGTGCCTAGCGTTGTCGACTCGTACATTACACGTCACGCGCTGATGTCACGTGTTGTTACGGGATCTTCAAGGGTTGTGTGTGAAAGCACGCACATATACCGGGTCATCACTGGCTGTGTGAAAGTGCCAAATCTAGCGACCAGGGAACAATTACAGGAACACTTACCCCCTGTATTTGCCGGAATGGCAGTGTGAAAGGGGCTTATGTTTAACAGAAGAAACTCACTCCGGTTTGTAACAACAGGGAGATGATGACAGAAATGGCATTTTTGTGAGAACTTGTCCTAACTGTCTTAGGATTTCAGGGCTTGTTTTGACAGTACATCATGTGAACGGCGTGACCCCTCCCCGCTGCGGCGCGAGCGCTGGAGAGATTAGCTGGTGATGAGGGTCAGGTTTTAGGTGGAGTATACATCTCTATTGGATGAGCTGTGAGGGTTTTACTTCCAATTGGATGGTTTTCCTCTGGTTGCTGAGTCCAGCAGTGTAACTTCATCCTGACCATCTGTCAGATCTACACACACACACACACACACACACACACACACAGCGGAGAAGCATCAGAATAATCTGACATGTTGTTTGTTGATCATCTTTGCGGGTGTGTTGTGAGATTAGAGATAGCATGTGCTGTGATTTAAGTGTCAAGGTAATTGTCTCTGTTTTTGTGTGTTAGATTATGTTCTGAATGTCTGAATAAAGGGAATTGTCTTGTTCGACCCGTGTACGGTTGCTGTATATAACAGTGCTGTATGTAATTCCAGTGCATTTCATTTGATCTGCTTCTGGTTGTTGTTGCCGCTCTTATTGCTCCGTTAAACATCTCTAAGAGAGATGCTGCCTTGTTTAGGTCTGCCACATCTCATCCTGTGACACGTACAAATGTCCAGATTCTAGATGCTAACTGCATTTCGTTGCCTTGTACCTACATGTGCAGTGACAATAAAGTTGAATCTAATCTAATCTAATCATTCATCCACATCACTAAAGCTGTGGTATCATCATGTAAGAAATCAAGCATTTCAGTTTTGGAGACATGTAGCACTGCATCAGTGTCTCATCACTGGAGGAAGTGTTATCATGGATTATAGACTCTGTGTTTGAGTTGGCCGTGCTCCAGCAGCGAGGCCTGGTCGTGTCAGGAGCTGGAGTGGTGGGTGTTTGTTGTCTGGTGTTGGTGTAGTCCTCAGGGTCTCTGGGGGGAGCTTCAGCAGTGAGTTGTTTTTCTGATGCTCCCCGTGGGACTGCTGTCTCTGAGTTACAGCTGGTATCATCCTTTCACTAATCATTAGCTTGATAGTGTTCACCGCGCTGCTGTGATACACACCTGTTCACACAGGCACAAACATCACAATCTAGAGCCCTGTGGTTTACCGATGAAGTTTGCTGTGTTGAATGGACTGTTATAGAATTCAGCATAAACTCTACGCTTCATGAAATGGCAGTGTGTTTTAGTGTGTGATGATTAAAGCACCGCTGTGTAAATGTGAAGTCTGTGCTGTGAGTGTTTGCTCTACTGAAGATACTGAAACAGGTGACACTTGCCTGTGTCTCAATACACACTGAACACAATTATAAAAACAACACTTTTGTTTTTGCCCCCATTTTTCATGAGCTGAACTCAAAGATCTAAGACTTTTCCTATGTCCACTATTTCTCTCAAATCTTGTTCACAAATCTGTCTAAATCTGTGTTAGTGAGCACTTCTCCTTCCACCTCACAGGTGTGGCATATCAAGATGCTGATTAGACGGTGTGATTATTACACAGGTGTGCAGTTTTATCACAGCACAATGCCACAGATGTTGCAGGTTTAAATCCAGCGATGTTAAAATAGACAGCAGAGAACTTCTGAAAGGTACAGCTAGGGCTGCATGATTAATTGAATGTGATTGTGATGCACATCTCGTCAGTAAATCTGGTTCTGTGATCAGTAGTGCTTTCAGATGGAGCAGCATTTACTACACAGAGCTGTAGAAAAATACCACATTTAATAACGTTTTTACCCTAAACTCACTTCATAACATCAGTCGAGTCCTTCTGTGATGATGTGGCTTCTTACACAGAATAAGGCATGAACAGATTTCAGAATATCAAAGCAGTGATAATGTCGATTAGCCTTGCAATATTATATAATTTATTATAATAAAAATGTCATTTTGATTAATCATGCAGCCCTGGCTACAACACATTTTATAAAGCACCATTATTGTTTAAACTCTGATAAATGTATTACTTAAGATTTATCAATTCAACTGACTAGACATCTTTTTTTTAATGGTTACAATTTATTTAGACCTCTAAAATCTGAGTAAATAATAATGAAAAAAACTAGCAGGGAGTTTAGTGTGAAAGGTTTCATAGTGGCAGAATGGAGCATGATCCTTCAGGTGTGGTTGTCCTCTTTAAATCTTCTGCCTGCTCTCGTCACTGAAGCGCTCAGCTGTTGTGGTGTGAATGGGACAGGTCTGAGGGGGTGCTTCCTGTTGGAGCGCTGATTCTGGGGCATGCTGGGACAGAGATTGCTTAACCATCCGGAAGAGATGTGGGAATAACTGAGAGCTACTGGGTCTCAGAGATCGTGCAGCATGACTTCAGTCCACTTCAGTCTGAACACAGCGGCGCATGGTCTCTGCTTCTGGTTATGGGCAGTTACTGGTCAATTAGATTACTGCAGCAGTGTCCAGTAAACTGTTTGTGAGAGATGAGCCATGCCCAGCTCACTCATCCACAGTGAGACCGTACGAGATCAGCTGTTCTTTCAGACTGAACAGAAGGAGAGCAGAGGAACGACTCGGGGTTTGGCCCGTTCCCAAGCGTAGTTAAAAACAGCTTATCTGCAGGACGCCAATTTGGAGAGCCAACCTTTCACCTGAAGCCCGAGAGAAGAAGTGATTTGGATCAAACGTGCTGCTCTTCAGATCCCAGTGCTTGATATCAGCTGAAAGCACTGCTGAATCCTGTCGTGTTCACTAGTCATTCACACAAAACCTTCATTAGTTAAGTACAGTTACAGTCCCCTCGTTACCAACACACTTCAACAGTTTGCTGATTCCAACAAACCTTTTCAAACCGCATCACAACAGAGCCTGCGTGGGTAACTCTACCTTTAGTGTTGCTTCAGTTCTCTGTGTCTGCAGCGGGACGGTGTGTAGAAGCTCAGTCTTCAGTATGCTAACCGCTAACTCCTTCTGTGTTGTGTATTCTGTATGAGCTGGTTTCTTCTGCCCTGACTCTGCCCACAGTGAGATCTTCACAAATCAACACAACTTCATGAATTATGAAACCTAACTATATTCGGCAGAAGTAAAAAGCTATAAACTCTTTACTTCTATTAAGACTTGTATGGCTCAAAGAGAGGACGGGAGGAAGAGCACACACACTTCACCTTCGGACAGTTTAATTTCACTCCACCCATGTGACTGTTGCACCTGAGGACTAAAGTCTTTTTCTGCATCGTTCTGAAGGGTCGGGTGTCATATAAACACCTGCTAAAATCTCACAAAGAGTAGTCTGGGCTTTCATGACCCTTTAATATAATGTAAATACTGTCTCTTACTGAAATGTAGTAGAATCCTATGAGAGATGCACTTTAATTAAACACATTGTTTTATACATGTTTTGATCTACGGCAGGTGTCATTATTTCAATGAGGTCAAACGGTTGTGCTCTGTGAGCTACTGGTGCTATCTGTTCTTAACTTTACCTCAACACAACTCCAAATACTGATACGATTACACATTGTGCACCTTTCGGTTTTAATGTTCAGTCACTGTTCATCACTGTTTCCCAAGTGATAAGAGGAGAAAAGACTGACAAGATGCCTGCGATGAATAAACCTTCCAGTTTAGCCCTGATGTCTACTGAAAGAGCTTCCAGGTGCTGATAGATATAACCAAAGCCCTGGATACCGAGTGAAGTCCACACTGAGATCCTGCCAGGTCTGCTGTTTGTGCTCTCTCAGTAGCTGTGCGCAGAACAAACACACATCTTCCCATTCTTTCCTCCTCCTCCTATTTCTCCATTGGTTATGTCCCAGCTTCCTGCGGTCTGATCAGGGTGTCCTTCATCACAGTGAATGCTGAAGGGCTGAGGGTGATGTACGGTGTGCTGGCCGGGGCTGAACGAGAGAGACGAGTGGACTGAACTGACACACACATCAACACTGGTCATAACAGGACACTGTGCTGCGCTTCATTTACCGTTTATTTGGTTGAACAGTTCCACTTAATAATTGTGAATAACTAATAAAGTTGAAGTCTGGAGCTTCTGTTCAGCGCTGCAGAATAAAGTCAGAGAAGAGAAAGTGTTGTGTAGTGACGTGTCGAGGGTTAGTTATCAGTGTTGTGTGGTGACGAGTGTTGTGAAGGAATCATAGAGTCGAGGCCTGTTCACACCAGACTAATATTCAGTGCTAAACACACACACTAACATTCAACTGAACGTCTGTGGCCCATCATACAGATGATATTAGTGGTTCACTGCTGTGTGTGTGTGTGTGTGTGTGTGTGTGTGTGCGCAAGGCTGTTATAACGTGCTTGACATCTATGATATTTCAGTTATTGGCATCAGCCAGCATGTTTTATTCTGAAAGCACTGAGAGCCAAATGAATGATTTCACTGAGAGCAGATCTCTGAATATCTTTGGCCGGTCCAGCTGTGAGCCGCCTGAAGTGTTTGTAGACTATATGAAGAACAAACATGTGTGCGACGCTGTGATTGTGTGCAGATTGACCGAGAGATGAATGAGAAGAGCGGAGCACATTCAGAGCAGAGCAAACAGCACCTGTGTGTGTGTGTGTGTGTGTGTGTGTGTGTGTGTGTGTGTGTGTGTGTGTGAGCTACATGAACAGCTTTATATTGCTCTTCCTCTCTCTAATCCCAAAAAAAGTTATGCCTCGTTTCGTTTGATCTAGTGTAATATTTTCCTGCACCGTTTGTCTCACCCAGACGCTGGGAATCAGTGCTGAAACCTGTTATTACCTGGGCCCCGGTGCTAAAGGATGAGAGACCGGAGTATGGATAAGCTCTGAGTTAACGGTTCTGTTATCAGTACTGGAGAAATGAAGAAAACACACTCATTCATTAAAGCTGTAGACATTATCTTCCAAATTCTCTCCTCAGAGTCGCCAGCTGTTTCTATCTGCAATGATGTTCAGACGTTTACCTATGATTAATATTTGCTATTCACTTCTGTTTCATTAAGATAGAAGAGAAACCTAAACACTTATTATTAAGATCATTTATATTTGATTGGGATTTTGGCTTTTAAGGATTATAAAAAAGAAGATAAGATGAGCCGTGTTTAGTCTAGCACATTCTCCTTCTCTTAACAGCGGTGCATATTGGTTCCTCCCTAAAACCCAAACTTAACGTCAGAATCAGCAGAATCGGTGACCATCGTAAAAGACTGCTTTACTGTTGCTGAATTGTGGGATGTGTTTGATCATCAAACGTTGAAAGCACGATGAAAGAAATGTTGTTATTTTTTTTTTTAAATGAGGTTTTAATAATTTTAGTAGTAGTACATACATTCTGCTGAACAAATGTTATTTATGTCTTCTGCAATGCATCTAAATATTCTAGACTTTTATTTTGACGGGTTGCCGTTAATCCCTTTATAAATCTGTGTGCATATCATACTCAAATACTCATGAAGTGACCGTCAGAGCAGTTCTGGAGATATTGTTTGTGTGTTTATGTCCTCGTTTAATGAGATGACAGAACAAAACCCTCCCAATAGCTACCCAAAACTAGCACATTAGCATTTCGAGGTGGGATCCCCATTAAAAATCATGTTGGGGGGGGGACAAAATAGACGTTTTTGGCTGGGTTCCCCTGGTCAAATTGCACTCCAGGGGCTTAATGTCACATTATCAGGGTCACTTTAACCCACAGCAATAGTGACCCACGGACAATCTACACAAAATCTATTTTATAATCGCAGGCGATTCATTGCCGATTTTAGTGATTTTGTGTAGCTTGTCTGTGAACTACCGCTCTGTGGAGTAAATGCCAACCAGTGTTGACAAGTCTGTGGTTGTTTTTCGTGTCCTCGGGTTAAAGCGACCCCAATACCAATAATGTGATATTTAGCCCCTGAAATGTGAATTTTACCAAGGCAGCCTGCCAAAAACATATATTTTAACCCCGGGATGCACTTTTTATTGGGGAACCTCCTGGAAACGTGACTGGGCTAGTTTTGGACTAGTTTTGAGAAGCAGCTGGGCATTTCTTGTTGTGAAAATCTGGCAACCCTGATCTGAACACATGGAGATGTATTTGCTCATGGGACGTTTTTCCCTCGTTGACGAATGTCTGTATGTCTCAATTAGGAACGGCTGGCTGATGAACAAACCTGAGCTCTAGTAGTTGTAGATTTCTTGATAATGTTTGCCGTGTGGAGGTTTGAGCACACTGAATCTCCCTGTGGTGTATCAGATGTGTTTCTGTCATCTCTGATCTCTGTGCTCTTCCTCATTCACATCTTCATCATGTCACGCCCTGACTGCAACAGATGAAGATGAGAAACACTTCAAACCCTGATGGAGATCAGTCTGAGACGGTGTGCATCTGGACTGATGGAGTTCCTCTGGCTCGTGTTGTTGTGTTTGAGTGTTCCAGTCCTCTGGACCCTCGTGTGTCCCGCCCGGATGGGTGGGAATAACATGATGTCATATCAGACACGAGTTACATCCAGAGAGCTGGAAGTGTTCGGTGGGTGATCTCACGCTGGAGCAGCTCGAGAAAGCATTGTGTGTGTGTGTGTGTGTGTGTGAGCGTGCGTCATTGATCAGCTCAAGATGTCCAGCTGTCATCTGCAGTCCTGAATGAAACGCCTCTCTCTAAACCTCACTGTGCAGAAGAGAAAGTGAGGAGGTTAAAATCTCCAGAACACAAGTCCTCGAACACGGAAAGCATCAGACGTTTTTCTGGACTTTGGATCTAAGCCCAGTTTAATAATGTTTCCCCATAAAGATAAGTGTGTGCTCATGTGTTCTGCTCTGTGCTTTGAGACAACACTTCTTGTGTTTCCTCTGGGATATTAGATGGATTTTTCCTCACTGAGCTCATTGCAGTGTCATTTTCGGGTCACTCTCCTGGGAAAAAAAGTCATCTTCCTGTTTTTTTTTTTTTTTTTTCGGCCATGATGCTTATAAAAGCTGTCTACATGGTCCGCTCACGAGGATTAGGAACATAATCCAGATCAAACTACATTCAGTGCTCTTCATAGGTTAAGTTCTGTCTCCTGAAGTGAGTGTAGCTCCGCCCACGACACGCCTCCAGGAGCTCGACTGATCTCAGACAGGAGCACCTCAGACTCATACTCTATAGATACTCAGCATTAACACCAGACTGTGTAAATGTTTGATGTAATGCAGTGATTCTCCTGATGGCAGCACGTGTTTGATCGTGAAGCACACTGTTTCTCTGTGTAATAATGCGCTGATGAGCTGAGACCAGGACACACACACACACACACACACACACACACACAGACGTACGCGTGGCCGCTCGCTCCTCAGCACTCTTACACAGCTCCGACTGAAGAATGGCTGGTGAATCCAGGCTGCATGTTTAAAGGCATCATGAATAATTCAGTACTCGCTGGAGTGGAGTGTATTCAGGGATGTTTCCAGTTTATTTAAAACTCTTAAATGAGGGCAATTTGTTCCAGCCCAGCGGGTGCGATCGTGCAGATTCTGTGTGTGTGTGTGTGTGTGTGTGTGTGTGTGTCCTCTCGCTGTGACCTTCTTTTATTGCTGCTGAGTTGACATGACACAAACTGCATGCGTAACCAGGAACTGCACGTCTCCATAGCAACCCTGAGCCCCGGCAACTGGAAGGGGCAGCAGGCGAGGAACAAATAAAAGGAAAGACATGAGAAACAGTTTGTGTCAGATCAGTCAAACAGTGACTTAGAGTCCAAACATGCTGTTCAGATCTGCAGCTGGTGACCAGTGAGAGGACACTGGAGATGGAGGCAGCTGTTTGAGGTTAACATATCTTAATGGATTTGTTTCTTACAAACAACAAGCTTTTGGCTTCATATTATGTCCAGTTTTGCAAAGAAATAAGGTACTGCACCTTTAAGACTTCTGTATTTAAATGAGCTGTGTCATGATTCGCTAACCTCTGTGCACCTCTGTTTTTCTTAAAGTCAAAACAATGTCAACTAACCAGAGCAGGTTCCTGTAAAACATCAGCCTGTCTGCTGACATCATGAGGGCCGAGTGGGCGGGTCTGGGAATATTAGCCAATGATAGCACAGTCTGCTTCTATAATCCAGTCAAATCCTAACGGATGAGCCCGTCAATACTGTCAGAGTTTGTGAATGTCTTGTGTGAGCCGGTCCACACACTCCTGTGATCTCACACACACACACACACACACACACACACACACACACACACACTAGTGATCGTAATTATGAATGACCAGAAACACACTCACTCTCACAGCACAGAATACAGTTAATGTGCTCACATTGCTCTCGCCAGTGTCCTGCAGCCCGAGTTTATTTCCTCATGACTGCTGACCCAAACCATCTGTCCCCGGTGTGTGTGTGTGTGTGTTTATGCACTGGAATCACATTTTGCAGTTAAAAGCAGCTGTAAACCCATTACAGTAACTTGATTTAGGGCAGGCTGAATCTGTTACTCTGTGACTGTGTGTGTGTGTGTGTGTGTGTGTGTGAAATGCTCATCACTGGTTCTATTGATAATTTAATCAAATATGCTGCAATGCACTCTCTGAGGAATTCATGGGATCTGTTAACACAACTTAAACCTGAATAAATAAATGGTTGGAATTGAAAAAAGCCAAGACTTTTTTAGCATGTAGTGTAGTTGTGAGTGTTGGTTTATAGCTGTGTGTGTGTGTGTGTGTGTGTGTGACAGAGGAGTCTCTCAGGTGACTTTGATTCCCGTCACAAGACTCAGGTTTAGTGTAGGGCTGAACACTAAAACAGCACTCTACTCTACTAATAATCAGAGAACACATGTAACTCAGTGAGTGTAGCTTTATGATTCCTCATGTTTTACGTCAGATTGAGAAGAGAGCAGTTCAACATTCCTCTCTGAGATCTGTCAACCATCAGAGCTGTGTCTCTGGGTTATGTGTCACTCTTAACGCTCTGTCTGTGCATTATTACACAGATATATATATATATGTATGTGTGTAACCATTCAAACAGATAAGGTTATAAACCTTTAAATATGAGGTCCTTTAATGCAAGAATTAGTAAAGAAGAGATGGTAATATCAATTAACAAATGTTCTGAATTCTTTCCTATTATTTTATTACAAGCTCGTGGAGTGTGTAAGTCTGATCTGAAAGGCCTGAGTGATATTTGAGAGATCCAGTGCTCATGAGCTCATCCAGCAGTGCTCTCTGATGTGTGTTTGATCACGTGTGGAGACTGGGACTCGTGTGTGCTCATCAGCTCACACACACACACACATGAGATCCAGTGCTTTAGATGTCATTCAGAGAGATCCACACAATAGATGCTAAAGCAGGACACCTGCACACACACACACACACACACACACACTGATAAACATTAGAAGAGGGCTGGGCAGTATGGCTTGAAATATTGCCACAACAGTTTTCCATATCTATATTGATCACAATATCGATTTATCATTACTAGAGAAGGAAATGTGTTCTGCATTCACTGAGTAACATCCCTTTTAACTGAAGAACATATAACTCTCTTTACTTTCCCACATTCTGTTTTCCATTTGATTTATTTAATTATTGAATTCTTTAATACAAAGTTATTCAAAATTATGTATAATGAGATATTAATAAATAATTAAATAAATAGCAATTGAATCAATGTTTTACATTTACATTTATTCATTTAGCAGACGCTTTTATCCAAAGTGACTTACAGATGAAGACAGTGGAAGCAATCAAAAACAACAAAAAGAGCAATGAAGTGCTATAACAAGTCTCAGTTAGGCTAACACAGTACACGTAGCATTGGGATTTTAAATCATATAATAAATAAAAAGAAAACAGAATAAAAACAATAAAGGAATAGAGCAAGCTAGTTAGAGGTCTTTACACATACACACACACACACACACACACACACACACACACACACACACACACATACATATACAATTGCATAATAAATGAAAAGAAAATAGAATACAAAAAGATTTTAGTGAGTGTTAAAGTTAGAGGGTCAAATAAAGATGGAAGAGATGTGTTTTAAGCCGATTCTTGAAGATGGCTAAGGACTCAGCTGCTCGGATTGAGTTGGGGAGTTCATTCCACCAGAAGGGAACATTTAATTTAAAAGTCCGTAAAAGTGACTTTGTGCTTCTTTGGGATGGCACAATCAAGCGACGTTCACTTGCAGAACGCAAGCTTCTAGAGGCACATAAGTCTGAAGTAACAAATTTAGGTAAATGGGAGCAGAGCCAGTGGTAGTTTTGTAGACAAACATCAATGCCTTGTATTTTATGCGAGCAGCTATTGGAAGCCAGTGCAAATTGATAAACAGAGGTGTGACGTGTATTCTTTTTGGCTCATTAAAAATTAATCTTGCTCCCGTGTTCTGAATTAATTGTAAAGGTTTGATAGAATTGGCTGGAAGACCTGCCAAGAGGGCATTGCAATAGTCCAGCCTGGACAGAACAAGAGCTTGAACAAGGAGTTGTGCAGCATGTTCCCAAAGAAAGGGCTTGACCTTCTTGATGTTGAATAAAGCAAATCTGCAGGATCGGACAGTTTTAGCAATGTGGTCTGAGAAAGTCAGCTGGTCATCAATCATAACTCCAAGGCTTCTAGCTGTTTTTGAAGGAGTTATGGTTGATGTGCCTAACTTGATGGTGAAATTGTGATGAAACGATGGGTTTGCTGGAATCACAAACAGTTCTGTCTTGGCAAGGTTGAGTTGAAGGTGATGGTCCTTCATCCAGTAAGAAATGTCAGTTAGACAAGCTGAGATGCGAATAGCTACCGTCGGATCATCAGGATGGAATGAGAGGTAGAGTTGAGTGTCATCAGCATAGCAGTGGTATGAAAAGCCATGTTTCTGAATGACAGAACCTAATGATGCCATGTAGACAGAGAAGAGAAGTGGTCCAAGAACTGAGCCCTGAGGCACCCCAGTAGTTAGATGTTGTGACTTGGATACCTCACCTCTCCAAGATACGTTGAAGGACCTATCTGATAGGTAAGACTCAAACCATTGAAGTGTTGTTCCTGAGATGCCTTTTGCCAGTAGGGTTGATAGGAGGATCTGGTGATTAAATGTGTCAAAAGCAGCGGACAGATCCAGCAGGATAAGTACTGAAGATTTGGATTCTGTTCTTGCCAGTCTTAGAGCTTCAACAACTGAGAGCAAGGCCGTCTCAGCTGAATGTCCACTTCTGAAGCCAGATTGGTTGCTGTCAAAGAGATTGTTGTGTGTGAGAAAAGCAGAGTCTTGGTTGAACACAGCTCGTTCAAGTGTTTTTGCAATAAAAGGAAGAAGGGAAACTGGTCTGTAGTTCTCTAAAAGAGATGGGTTGAGGGTGGGTTTGTTAAGTAGTGGAGTTATACGTGCCTGTCTCAATGATGAGGGAAAAACACCAGTGTGGAGGGAAGTGTTGATGATGTGAGTGAGAGCAGGTACATGTTTTAAAATGTAATCAAATGAAAACACAATTTACAACAAAACAGTGTTTTTTTTCTTCTCAAATAAGATGCACTGGAACAGTTTAAATGATAAAATATGATATGGATGAAAGGTATCATGATTTAATGAAATTCTTTAAAAATAATACTAAAAGTATACTTGTGTTGTGATGTTCATGTGTTCATACTGTGAGCCGAGCGTCTCACACGTGTGTTTGAGTAGAAGACCTCGCTCCTCCACACACACACACACACACACACACACACACACACACACACACACACACACACTCTGCTGCTGCAGAGTTTCTGCTGTTAGATTACTGCATCCAGAGTCAGAAGAGCCAGAGTGTATCAGTATATGATCACGTTGATCTGCTGTTATTGCTATATGACATCAGACTCATGTGTGTGTGTGTGTGTGTGTGTGTGTGTGTGTGTTTGAGATGGACAGGCTTTGTGTGCCTCCCGATCCTTATCAGTTTTGACAGCTTATGTTGATTGTCATCTGCAAGCTTTGCAATTTGGGGATTAGTGTGTTAGCCCACACACACACACACACACACACAGACGGGATCTGATTTATGTTTCTGTCGCTGGCTGCCCATCCTCAGTAGACCTGCTCCAGACACATCTCTGGTCATTATCAGTGTGGAGAACAGTTGTGCTGCACAGTATTCTTCTGGACATTGATGCAGTTTATTTTTCGGACTCTGTGATCAATCAAAAGTTCAAAAGAACAGCTTTTGTAACATTACTGGCACTTTTGATCAATTGAATGTGTCCTTGATTAATAATAGTATCAGTTTCATTAAAACGAAATCCTAGAAACTCTCAGTAGTGTGTGTGTGTGTGTGTTTGATGATGATGTCACACACCGGCGTGTGTGTTTGCTGTGCTGGTGTCAGTGGTTTTCCCCTGGACGAGGGTCAGCTGGACGTCTCTCTGCTGTGTGATCTCAATCTCCCAGAATTCCTCCAGCTCCTCTGTTTCAGCCCTGGCTCACGAGTGTCCTGAGGTGTGTGTGCAGCACATCTTACTCTTAACCACACACCACACAGTGAACAGACCTCGTGTCCCAGGACGCTCCTGATGTGTGTGTGTGTGTGTGTGTGTGTTTGAGTGTGGCTGATGTCATCGAGCTGACAGCTGATTGGTCCTTCAGTGGATCGTGGGGCGTCTCGTGAGCGCTGTGGAGAGTGTTTGTTCAGCTTCACACACACACACACACACACACACACACACACACACACACACACACACACACACACACACACACACACACACACACACCCTGTGTTTGCTCATGGTGGGGTCTGATGGCTCACTTTATTCATCATGAAACGGTGCTTTGATGCTTTTATTCTTCTCTCACGGTCTCAGACTCACATGACGAGATGACAGAGATGATATTAGAGTTACAATAATGATTACTCATAAAATCAAATTAAAATGAATAGCTGCTGCAGCTTGTTAATGTGAAGATATAAACTTTTATATCTTTAGTTTTTTATGTTTTAATAAAAATTCTGGATTCTTCTTTTATGGTTAAATTATCGAACCATATTTATTTTTACGTCTTGATGTTTACAGTCGTGTGTTTATGAAATAAAGCATATGAACAGTATTATAGCATCTGTTTTTTATTATTAGTTACTGAAAGGTAAATGTCATGACATTGTTTGTGGTTTAGTTCATCAGGAGGTTTGATGTCAGAAGATGAGCTCTTTAAAGACTGGTGTGTGTGTGTGTGTGTGTGTGTGTGTGTGTGTGTGTCAGTGTGCTAGACTTGCTCATAGTGAATGTTAATGGTGAACTAATGAGATTGTAAAGTGATGCCTATGGGTCTTAATAGTTCTCTTGCACTTTAATCTGTGCAAAACGTTTAACTTGAGATATTTTTCTGTATTGCTTTATTTTATTTAAATGATCAGTTATTTTTGTTATTATATTTTGAGCACTTTAACTAAATATGAATACTGTGATGATAGTGTTTACGGTGATAAAAGCGTGAGCAGTTAATCAGAACAGGAAACTGTAATCTGGTCGTATCCCTGCAGTGTGCTGGCCGTGATGACCACAGAGGTGAGCTCAGACGGTGAGGTGAAGAAGGACGAGGAGAAGACTCCTGAAGATCAGCAGCAGACACACACACCTGCTGAAGCAGCACAGGTACAGCTGACCTCACTCCTCACGCTGCTCTCTGATTGGCTGTTCACACCCGCTCAGAGCAGAACTACAGGACGCCGTCACATGACTCCGTCTGATGAGTTTTGGCTTTGGGCATCGGGTATAAACCATAGTCAGAGCTGTCAGGACATTTACTGGATTAAACTGATTAATGAAGGCAGCATTTCTAATAAGAGTTTAGAATAATAACTTTTTAACCTTGAAAGCTTGCTTGTTTTCTTAATGGAAACATACAGGAAATATTGAAGAACAGGTTAAATGAAAATCGAATGAATATGTAAGAAAAGAGTGTAAACACTGCTTGATTTCTGTAAGTCTGATGTTTGATCCTGTGAGAGGAAGTGATGATAGGCTCTCTGACACATGAATATATATATTAATTAATTAAGATATAACAGGAGACAAAGTAAAGTTTTGCTGACCGCTCAACAGAAGACGGTGTAGATTGTGATTGAAGAGTTGATCTGGGTTGATCAAGTCCAGTATTGTGTGTTTCCTCGTGAGCAGGAGAAGAGCGCGAGCGTCGAGGCCGAGAGCGGTCAGGAAGCGTGTGTGTCCAGTCCTCCTGCTGCCGGCGGACAGAAGAAGGAGAAGACCATCTCACGCTTCCTGCCTCCATGGCTTAAACGCCAGAAATCACAGAGCCAGGACAAGCCCAGTGATCAGGAGAGTGTGGAGCTGAAGCAGGAGCAGACGGACGGAGGAGGAGAGCAGACCGAGGAGAAGAAGAGAGAGGAGGAGGCGGAGGAGAAGAAGAGAGAGGAGGAGGCGGAGGAGAAGAAGAGAGAGGAGGAGGCGGAGGAGACGTCTGTCGGCAGCGCTGACACACAGGTGAGACCAACACGGAGGAATACGTCTGTAGATACACATTAGGGGTGGCACGGTTCAACTTTTTCACGGTTCTAGTGTCACGGTTTCGGTACAGTTCGGTATGTGCTTTGTTTATGGAAAAACTATACTTTCAAATAAAAAAAATGAGGCATGGGTTTGTGCACTTTGGATGAACGCATGCACAATTCTTTTCACTGCACGCGTGAGCTCCTTTAGCCTTTAAATGTTTAAACTGACAAAGCTTAAATGAGTTTAGTTCAAACACATATTAACGTGTGCTGTTTCAGCTCCAGGTGATGATGGAATAAATGACACCTCATATTCCAGAATACGGCGTTCACATTGAATAAGAGTGAATGATTTGTCCAGGGATTTATTTTATTTGAATTTTTCTCTCTTCACTGTTGTTGTAATGTCTGGGAATCCAGAATGCGCATGCATCAACAGAAACCCCGTTTGTTTTAGGTGTTATTTATAGCAAACCATATTACAGATGCTTTGTCAGAACCATGTGGGGTGAACCGTTTTTTTTTTCAGCGAATCGTGCCACCCCTAATACACACTACCAGCGGGCAGTCGTCCAGCCATCATCCCCTCAGATAAACTGATCAGATCAGGTCACATGACAGACTCCTGATGAATAAACACTTCAGCCCAAACCCACAGCATCCGCCCAGTGACATCATGCAGCAGGGGAAAACACCAGAGCACACGTGTGTTAATCTAGTATGTGTGTGTGTGTGTGTGTGTGTGTGTGTGTGTGTGCAGCCCGTCAGAGAGGAGAAGGAGGGCGAGTCGGAGCTGAAGGAGGAACAGGCAGTGATCCCGCACGAGGCCAGTGTGCTGTCAGCACTCAAACTCAACAAGAAGATGAAGATGGTGGTGTGTCACGTGACCCTGCTGGACGGCAGCCTGTTCTCCTGTGAGCTGGAGGTGAGACACGTCTGAGCACTGAAGGCTGAATCACATCACGGTCTGATCCTGGTTCATGTGTTTCACTGTGGTTTGTTTTCTGATCGTTCAGGATGATCTGTGCGTGATGGCTGGATTTGTGTCTGTATATAGTCTGATCAGCAGCGTAGCACACCATCATCAGCTCCACAGCCGCACGACTCCTCATTCACATATAATATAATATAAAGTTAAACAATACATAATCATAAAATCAAATCTGAGTTGCAGGAGGAGTGTGTGTTGAGAAGTACAGCTGTAATTGGGAGAAGAGTCCTTGTGCTGACCTCTGACCCCGCAGTGATCTGGTGTGTGTGTGTGTTCAGAGTTTTGAAGGTCAGATTATTGGGGGTCTGTCAACACCCCCACAGGTTCAGCCTTCACTGTCTGCTGCTTAGGGATGGGTACCGAAACCCTGTATTAAACTGGCCCCGGGGCTAAACTATGAAAGACCGTAGTATCAGTAAGATCTGACGCTATCGCTTCTGCTTTCGGTTCTGGAGGGAAAAACATTAATGTACTATGTATTTTTGCTTAATAATGTTATCATGCACATCTTATCTCACGAAACATTTCTAATGTGCGATCATATTAAGACGTTTGTCTGTGAGATCTGCGAGATCTCTCATGCGCGCTGCGGAGGCTGTCAGTCACACACACACACAACAAGAACGAGCGCGGTGCACACACACGCAGGGGCCGTTCACATATCACGTATTTTGCGCGCTCAGGTTCGTTATTTCAAATGTAGGCGTGCAGTATGCGCTCTCATAATGGAAATGAAGCGATGCGCACGCGGTGCGACGAACTCGTTTTTTCCAGGCGCATCCGCACCACATCGAGTTAAAAACATCTAAACTTTTCTGAATGCTGCAAGCGCACCGCAGGTCATGTAGCTTCCTCACCTTTTCCGTAACAACGCTAAGAGCTCAGCCAAGATGAAGGAACAGCTGACAGCTGTATGTGGATTTTTAAAGTAATTTGGTAGCAGAGCTACTGCAAGCAGTTTTTAGTGCTGCAAATCCAGTTATCCTTTGCTGACATTTCCTTCAAAAATCTTCATGGAGAAGAGCAGGTCATAGTTGCTTAGCAACGGCAGACTCCTCAGGAGCACAAGTGCCCGAAGGCTTTGGGGGAAAAAAATCAGAAAGCGGCGCGCCTAGCGTTTTCCACACATTTTTTGAAATGTGAACGGCCCCTTACAATACGAAAACTCCTGCTTAATACAAAGAGTGACGATGGCGGAGACAGCAAAACGTTCCGAAGTGTGGTTATACTTCACTAGAGTTGATGCAGACAGCGCTGGTTGTCATAAGTGCAACAAAAGTTTTGCATATAAAGGCGGAAACACAAGCAATCTGTCAAAGCATCTTTCAAAAGTGCATTATGTGCAGACAGAGAAATGCAAAGTTTTCGACTGCCTAACACAACACAAAGTACCGATAAGAATACAGTTAAAGTACCGGACCGTTAAGCAGTATCGGTAAGAGTAGTAATACCGTTAAAACCTTAACGATACCCATCCCTACTGCTGCTGCTGGGATCTGGACACACACACACACACATACACACACAGAGAGAACATAAAGTGTCAACACACAGAGGTTGCACTGATTAGTGAACTATAGGTTAGTACTGATTTGTGTATTTGCTTTTAGTTGATTGAAATAAACACAAGCAATATTTATATATATATTTATTTTTGTTCAAAGTGTGCCATGATAGCATTTGTCATTTTCACTTAAACTTTGATGTCTTAAAATAACAAATACACTTTGTATTTGCACTGAATGTACTGCAGATATTAGCCGTGATCTAACAGTATCCTGATGATGCTGGTGAGAGCCTCAGTGAAGGTGCATCAGTGCTGTGTTCTGATGCAGTGTTGGATGAGATGACGCAGCTGTTGTCCTGCTGTGTTTGCTCAGAGATGAGCTCCTCTGTCTCCGGGTCACACGTGTGCTCTGTGGAGCTCTCAGGACACATGGAGGTTAGGAGCGCCACCTCTTCATCATGGCTCTGGTCTCTGACTCTCTGAAGAGCGAGTAGATGATGGACAGGCACTCTCAGAGCGCAGTGACCTATACAACAGCAGGGTTTACTGCTGTGAGCGCAGAGATCCTTTTGATGGATGCTTGATTCACAATCTCTCTGTGGTTTGTCCTGTTCTCCACTGATCCTGAGTAAACCCTGCTCTAACATCCCAGCAGTGCTCCTCTACTCTACAGGGAATTGATTCAGCTTTCTCTCATCGTGCTCTTCTAGGCTTTGTCTCTCATTTATTCACTCTCTCTGATCCTTTAGTTTCTTTTCTTTCTCATAGATCTGGTCTATTCTGCTCATTCATGTCTCTGTGATCATGTGATCTTCCAGCTCATAATAATCCACTTCTGCTGCTCCCCAAGACTTGTGCTGTAACTGTACAATCGTCCAGCTTCAGCTCGACTCAGATCTCTCCTGATTGTGATCAAGTAAAGGTCAGAATAAGGTCAGTAATATCTCCAGATGAACTCTTCCTGGACTGAAGCAGCTCAGCTTTACTGGATTCTCCATCAATCATGTTCTAGAGTCTCAAATCTGATCCTCAGGATCTTTTGAGGACCGTTTGTTTCTTCAGCTCTCAGTCCTCACTTTATATAACTCTCCAGTTTAATATCACACTATATCTCCTGCACTTTATTTCCATGTTCATCCATGTGTCTTCCTCATCCCAGTTGTCACGGTTTAATGGCTCACAGCACTTTACTGAGGATCATCTCTCCTCGTGTGTGTGATGTTTGTGCTTCACCTGTGGTCATGCTGTGTGTGTGATACACTAGTGTTCGTTTACTCTCACCGCTCACCTGATGCAGGAACAGACACTATCTGTCCATGAGCTGAGCGTGCACGCGCGCGTGTGTGTGTGTGTGTGTGTGTGCGTGTGTGTTGAAGCAGAGTTTAGGGAGCGTAGCGTCTGATCACTCATCAGTAAATCTGCTGCGAGTGAACACTGGGATTAGTTTGTGTATCTATAACAGCAGCTTATGGTGTTTAGTGTGTCATGTCCTAACCAGACAGATTAAAACACCCTCTCTGGTTTGGTGTGTGTGTGTGTGTGTAGTTGATCTGAGGCTTACACTGACTCCTGGCACGGACGCAGCGTCAGATGTTGTTGTCAGCCGTGAGTCTGAGCACAGGGAGTTTAGTGAGAGAAAGTGTGCAGCTACAAGTGATCTCAGCCGCTCCATGGAGAAGAAAAATGGGGTGGATGCTCTTATAATCATGTTTACAGTACTGTGTGATAAAGTACCATTCATAAATCAACACTTCTTCTTTACTGAAAACACACATCACAATAATTATAACTCCCATATCACGATCATTTAAACATTCTGTCCAAGTCTTAAACGTTCAGCAGCACTAACGATTTAAATGTCACGATCATGTCCATCTACTGTTTATTAAATTACCAAAAATGCTTCCGGTTCGAGGGGCTTTGACTCAGAAAGACTGAAACCAAATAATAACATTGCACTAAAAATGATCCATGTCTGTCCGTTTGACTGAACATTTCCTCTCATGATCTAATTGTATCCATCAGAAAAATAATGTGACAAATGAATCTCTCATTTTCTCTCTCTTCACTCTTCACATGACACTTTAAAACTTAATTTCTTCTTCTTTTCACTTCTGATCCCAGCGTTACCCGAGTGTAGCTGCAGAAAGACTTGTTTGAGCTTTGGGGTTGATAATGTGTGCAAGCATCATGGGGCATGGGACGAAGGTGGATGGATAGCTACATTTCTAGGGTGGGAAACCTCGACTGATTATAAGCCATGCTTGAGCACTTGGAGCAGACGGATGAATGCAGCGCTGTTCTCGGTCTTCAGATGTTCCTCAGTGACTAATGCTGGAAGCTCCTGGTGTCTGGAGACCAGCCTCTCATTCCTCAAGAGTCACACTGTCCACATCAGTGACTGTCTGCTGGTGTCCGGCGGCTCCAATAGACCCATTATAACCCCGCGTCTGTGTGTGGCGCTTCAGAGCGTCTCTGAGACTCCACGCAGTCACCAATCAGACTCACGCTGGCATTTACAGGAATACTTCAAATACCAGCCCAGAAGGACACTTCTGTCCTCATTTACTCAACATCACATTCTTCCAACCCTGATCATCTTTATCCATGGAATTTCAAAAACAAAAAGTCCCATTGTTTTTGTAATTTAGTTTTTGGTCCGTACAGTCAAAGTCTGTGATAGTCCACTGTTGTTTTGGACCCCATTTACTGACGTGTTTGGAATGACACAATGATCTGTGTGATATATATTTATATATGTATATTTTAGGGCTGGAAAAGTTAACACATTATCACGTTAACACATTAATTAATTAATGCCGTCAATTATATTATTGCGCATTAATGCAGTTTTGTTTATTATTAAGTCCATTGCTCATACAGAAAAACATGTGTCACAGGAGGGGTGGGATGTTGATCTGTACTGTACCACGGCTCCACACAGTGCCATCTCACACCAGGAGCAGTTCAGGAGCCACAGGAATCCTAATTAATTAGTTTTGTATGAATGACGGCTTCAGTGTGGTGTGGCATGGAGGAGATCAGTGAGGGTCAGGTCAGGTGAGTTAGCTGGCCAATCAAGCACAGTAATATCATGTTCATCAAACCTGCTGGATGTGGTTATGGTCTGTGGACCTGAGCTAAAGTCCTGCTGAAGGAGGAAATCAGCATCTCCATAAAGATAGAAGCATAAAGTGCTCCAGAATCTCCTGCTAGATGGTCTTTGTACTTGATAAAACACAATGGAGCAACACCAGCAGACGTCACAGATCCCAAATCATCTCTGACTTCAGAAACGACACACTTTGGATTCTGTGGCTCTCCAGTCTTCCTCCAGATCTTGATTTCCAAATGAAATGCTAAATGTACTTTCATCTGTAAAGAGGACTGTGGAGGACTGAGCAACAGTCCATTTCTTCTTCTCTTCCTCCAGGTGAGATGCTTCTGATGTTTTCTCTGCTTCAGGAGTGTGTTGGTTCTATGAATGTGACGGCTGTAGCTCTTTTCCTGAAGACGTCTGAGTGTGTGACTCTTGATTTCTGACTCCAGCTTCAGTCCACTCCTTCTGAAGCTCTCTCAAGTTCTTGAATCAGCTTTTCCTCACAATCTTCACAAGGCTGTGGTCATCCCCGTTGCTTCTGCACCTTTTCCTACCACACTTTTTCCTTCCAGTCAACTTTCTATGAATATATTTAGATACAGCACTCTGTGAACAGCAGCTCATTCAGCGATGATCTTCTGTGTCTTACTCTCCTTGTGGAGGATGTTGATGATCGTCTTCTGGACAGCTGTCAGGTCACTAGTCTTTCACATAACTGTGGATACATGTTCTGAACTAGCCCAAGAGGTAGCTGTATTTATACTCACAATTAATCTATTTATTAAACTAATCAAGCTCAAAATGGAATATTCATTTTTCTGAGATACTGATTTTTTTATTTTCCTAAGCTGTGAGTCATAAGCATCAGAATTAAAACAAAAAACTTGAAATATTTCAGTTTGTGTGGAATGAATCAAGAATATAAGAAAGTTTGCTTTCTGTAATTAAATTACAAAAAAAAAAAAAAAAGACCACTTCCATGATATTCACATTTTTTTGTATACTTGTATTGCTCTGTTCTACTTTGTTGTGCTGTAGATTACAAATTTAATGCAATTCAAAAGTCCAGTTATGAACAGCGGTGATAAAGGATTTGTAGCTGTGTATAATACATCCTCAATGATCCTGTATCTATTTTTCACGCACCATTTCTGTGCTCTTGGCAAGGGTATAGTGATGTGAATACAGTCAGGGTCTGCACAGAGCGTTTGTCTCTAAACTGACAGGATTCTTGTACTGTTGTTGTTTTGTATCTACTGTGCATCTTGGACAGGCATCTGTCAAAAATAGGATAACAATGTCCAAATATTCCACGATGAACTCAGCTGTTAGTGTACGTCTGTACTGTAAAGTGTTCACATCTCTCTTCTTCATTGTCTCTCCAGAAACGGGCGAAAGGCCAGTACCTGTTTTTTCAAGTCTGCGAGCACCTGAATCTGCTGGAGAAGGATTACTTTGGCCTGAGCTTTAAAGACAACGCTGAGCAGAAGGTGAGACACGGACAGACACAGACATTCCCCATCATGGGTTCGGTTCATGTTCAGGGCAGGAGATGAACTACATCAGCCAGATACATTATCTCCAGAAACAAGAAAACAGAACTGTATGCCTCATGCACTTCTGATGTTGTGTGAGTTTTCATGGTCAAGTTGTCTATCCTGTGTGATCACATCATCACTAGCTCTGAAACAGACAAACACTGATGTCAGACCCAGGACTCACATGATGAAGCGTCATGCATCAGTGCAGCTGATTGAGCCAGTAATCAAGACCACATGACCAAATCTGTTCATTTACTCTCTCTAATAACCTTATACAGTAAATCTACTTCTACAATAAACTCCATGATTCTTTCTGCTTCGGTGGGAAATCATGCTTTACATTCGTTAACCAAGATGTTTAAAGGCATTACCACACAAAGTGCACATGCAGTTTAAATGTAATCTAATGCAACAACCCAAATCAAGAAAAGTATGAGAGACTCATATGATGGTGTGTGTGTGTGTGTGTGTTTGTGTGTTGCAGTGCTGGCTGGACCCGAGCAAGGAGATCAAGCGTCAGATCCGCAGTACGTGCTGTCTCTTTCTCCTCATGTGATGGTCTGGGTGGGTTTGTGTCGTCCTCACACACATCTGCAGTCTGAGAGTCTGTAATTATCAGAGCGCAGGAGTGACGCACACAGGGTGGAGTGAGAGCACACGAACACAATCAAAACCATCTAAACCCTGATGATCAGTTTATGATTCTGATGATTGATAATCCGCCCTTCAGCATCACTGACGAGCAGAAGAGAGAACACACCTCTCAGACTACATATCTTCAGCATGATCACTGCTTTGCTTTAGTAACAGTTTCATATTGAATCTGAAGCACTGTGACTGTCATACGCTGTGGCTTCACCGAGCTCAACGGCTCGGGCCCAAGCAGTGATAAAAACGAAACGCTATTGGCCATTTACACAAAGGGGGCGGGGCATCAGCACATAGAATAACACATGTTTCAAAGCAGAGGAGCTTTCAAGCCTTTAACAAGCATTTTTTGTTTCAAACCAAAAGGAGTAATTTATTGATCCTATATGGATCAAGGATGCAGATGTACATTCATGTTCATCATCTGAAAGAGCAACATCTGTAAAAACTGTAACAACCTCATTTTTACATGGTGAAATGTCTTTATTATTATTACTGCTATTAGTAGTAGTTATTAATTAGATCATTATTCTAGCTGTTTGACTCAAAATAAATCATTGGTTTTTCACGAACATCACCTTGATATCACAAATGCATTAATATGGTTTAGTATAAATGCAGAAACGTGATAACTTGATCACTAAAGAACTTCACTTGAGCAGCGCTGATTCCTTCTGCTTTTGGCACATAACTATTATATTGACTATTTATCAAACTCTTCTAATCGTTTAATCAAGGAAAATTATATTGTGATAATTGTTTTTTTGCCCAGCCTTGTTTGGAGAGATTACACACCATGTGAAAGTTATTCTGATGTTTGCTTGATAGAAGTCAGTAAAGGTTTGACAGCTGAAGCTGAACCTTGACCTGATCCGGTCTAAACTAGCAGTAGTTTGATGGAGTTAACGGCTGCTTTTATATCCAGTGAATGAGTGAGTGTGTGCTGAACACTTCCTGTTCACTCTGAAGTGTGCCATTGTTTGTCAGGTGCAGTGGATGTGAAACACACACACACACACACACAGGTGAATCAGACTCTTCTCTGTTGTCATGACTCAGTCTGCGTCTGGAGGAGAGCTGAAAATAGAAAAACAGGACAGACTGAGAGAGAGAGAGCGAGAGGAAGGACACATCTATAAAAACAGCAGCTGTGTCCTCGTTTTCAGACACTTACTGAAAGAATGAGATTGACTTGGCTGCGTCCTGACCTCTGACCTCTCTCCAGCATACTCCACTCATTCTGTCTGTGTAGTGAGTGAACCCGTGGATTAAATTCACCTCATTTCCTTCCTCCGACCCAGCACTTCTTCAGCCGTCTGGCTTCTGGACGATTGGTGATTTGTTAGTGCTGTGATTGGGCTCCAGAGCAATCATTACTGCTTGACCAGAGAACCAACATCTGACATATGAGCAGGGTGTTATAGGAGAACTGTCGTGTGGAAAGAGGACCAGAGAGAGCAATTCGCGGAGCAAATATTGTCTTTAATGTTCAAACTCAGGAGCTTCAGATTATTAGGGAATGCAAACAGAAAAAAGCCCAAAGGGCAAAACTGGAACCAAAACTCGACTTTGTTCAAAAGGAGAAAGCAAAAGCCACCGGCCGCCCCGGCGGATTGAGTACGGTGGACAGCTCCGCAACCTCGCAGTAGAGAGGGAGAGATCAGCAGGTCAGGAGACGAGCAGCGGCTAAACTTCCAGGCTCACACACACAGCACCCCGAACAAACAGGACTAAGACTGGGACAAAACGACAGGGAACAAGACATACCAGTTAAGCGTATTTAGGGGAATAATCTGGCAAGGCAGGTAGGGAGGAAAGGGAAAGATGTAGGAGTGTTAATCAGAGGAGAAGAGGAAACAGGTGCGGGAAGCCAAGCGCGAAGAGTAGCGCAATGAGGAGCAGCTGAAGGAGATTAACGAGAGAAGAAAGATTAGTGCAAAGAGAAGAGAAGAAAAAGCATCAGAGAGGGGAGGGGAAAAGGGGAAAGGGAACCAGGATCATGACAGTGCCCCCGCCTCAACGAGCGCCTCCTGGCGCTCCCAAGGGGGAAGCCTGGCGGGAGCGGAGGAAATCATCAATAAGCGAATGGTCCAGAACGTCCCGGGAGGGGATCCAACTTCTCTCCTCGGGGCCATAACCCTCCCAGTCCACTAGGTACTGTCGACCCCGCCCCCGGCGGCGGACGTCCAATAATCTACGAACCCTGTAGACAGGGGATCCCTCAACCTGAACGGGGGGGGTGGAAGACCGGGGTGGGGCGCGGATAACCGGTTTAATGCAAGACACATGAAAAACAGGATGGACACGACGGAGATTGGGAGGGAGTTGGAGGCGGACCGCGACAGGACTAATAATCTTAGAAACTCGAAACGGCCCAACGAAACGAGGGGTCAATTTGCGTGAGATCGACTGGAGGGGCAGGTTAAGAGTAGACAGCCAAACCCTTTGACCGCAAATATATCTAGGGCTCTTGACTCGGCGGCGATTAGCGATACGTAGGGTCCGGTCTCTAAAACGGCAAAGAGCGGATCTGACCCTCCTCCAGGTACGCTTACAGCGCTGAACGAACGCCTGAGCCGACGGGACGTTGGACTCCGAGTCCTTGCACGAGAACAGGGGTGGCTGATAACCGAGACTAGCTTGAAAAGGGGATAGCCCAGTGGCCGAGGACGGGAGCGAATTATGAGCATATTCAGCCCAAGGGAGCTGTTCAGACCATGATGCTGGGTTGCGAAACGCAAGACTACGTAATATGCGGCCGATGGTCTGATTGGCTCGTTCGGCCTGACCATTAGTCTGAGGATGGAAACCGGACGAGAGGCTAGCGGATGCACCGATTAAACGGCAGAACTCCTTCCAGAACTGCGAAGCGAATTGTGGACCTCTATCAGAGACGACATCAGAAGGTAGACCATGTAGCTTAAAAACATTCTCAACGACAGTCTGGGCGGTCTCCTTGGCGGAGGGGAGCTTGGGTAAAGGAATAAAATGCGCTGCTTTAGAGAAGCGGTCGATGACAGTGAGGATAACGGTATTTCCAGCCGACGGGGGAAGACCCGAAATGAAATCAAGGGCGATATGGGACCACGGGCGTGAGGGAATGGGGAGGGGTCTAAGAAGGCCGGCCGGAGGGGAGTTACCAGATTTCGTCTGTGCGCACACCGCGCAGGCGGCTACAAAACTACGAGTGTCCCGTTCGCGGGAGGGCCACCAGAACCGTTGGCCTATGGAAGCCAGGGTGCCCCTAACGCCGGGATGGGCAGCTAATTTGGACGTATGAGCCCACTGGAGGACAGCCGGACGGACGGATGCAGGGACGAAAAGAAGATTAGAGGGGCATCGACGGGGAGTGGCGGAGTGAGAAAGAGCTCGTTTGACTAGTCTCTCGATTCCCCAGATGGCCGCACCAATCACACGCCCCTCGGGGATAACGGGAACGCGTGACTCGGAGCACTCTGAGGAATCGAAGAGGCGGGACAGAGCATCAGGCTTGACGTTCTTCGAGCCGGGTCGGTAGGAAATAGAAAAGTCGAAACGGGTGAAAAATAATGCCCAACGAGCCTGACGGGCACTCAACCTCCTCGCTGAACGAATATATTCGAGATTCCTGTGATCCGTCCATACCAAGAAAGGAACGCAGGAACCTTCTAGCCACTGACGCCATTCACTTAGCGCGAGGCGGATAGCGAGTAGTTCACGATTACCCACGTCGTAATTACGCTCGGA
Source organism: Carassius auratus (assembly GCF_003368295.1). NCBI lineage: Eukaryota > Metazoa > Chordata > Actinopteri > Cypriniformes > Cyprinidae > Carassius > Carassius auratus. The sequence continues at coordinate 17,843,465 of NC_039287.1, read as the reverse complement.
GGGAGTTAGTCGGTGCGAGAAAAAAGCGCAGGGGTGGATCTGACCATCGGAGGCAGACCGCTGGGAGAGTATAGCTCCAACGCCTACTTCGGACGCGTCAACCTCGACTATGAACTGTTTGGAGGGGTCAGGGGTCATTAGGATGGGAGCGGACGTGAAAAGGGTCTTCAGGCGGTCAAAAGCGCGCTGGGCGGACTCGGTCCATTCAAAACTGGACTTGACAGAGGTAAGGGCGGTTAGGGGCGCGGCGACCTGACTGTAGTTGCAAATGAAGCGGCGGTAAAAATTGGCGAACCCCAAGAAACGCTGCAAGGCGACGCGAGAATCAGGAACTGGCCAGTCAATTACCGCCTTAACCTTAGCGGGGTCCATGCTAATGCCCTCCCCTGAAATAACCGATCCCAAAAAGGTGACCGAGCGCGCGTGAAAGCAGCATTTCTCCGCTTTGACGAACAGCCTATTCTCGAGAAGCCTTTGAAGAACGCGGCGAACCTGCTGGACGTGCACCTGGAGGGAGGGCGAGAAGATAAGAATGTCATCTAGATAGACGAAAACAAATATATTTAGCATGTCTCTAAGAACATCATTTACCAACGCCTGAAAAACCGCGGGGGCGTTTACGAGGCCGAACGGGAGAACGCGATACTCAAAGTGCCCAAGGGGCGTGTTAAACGCGGTCTTCCATTCATCCCCCTCCTTTATGCGAATTAAGTGATAGGCGTTGCGAAGGTCCAACTTCGTGAAGAATTTGGCGCCCTGCAAGACCTCAAAGGCCGATGACATGAGGGGTAATGGATAACGGTTCTTAATAGTTATCTCGTTAAGGCCCCGATAGTCTATACAGGGGCGCAAGGAACCATCCTTCTTCTTAACGAAGAAGAACCCGGCGCCCGCGGGAGAGGATGAGGGAACTATGGTACCTGCGTCCAGGGACTCCGATAGATATTTTTCAAGAGCTTCGCGTTCTAGCCTCGACAGGGAATACAGTCTACCACGAGGTGGCGTAGTGCCCGGGAGAAGGTCGATGCTACAGTCATAAGGGCGGTGAGGGGGGAGAGAAGCGGCCCGCGAACGACTGAAAACCATCCGCAGATCGTGATACTCCTCCGGCACCCCAGACAAATCCCCTGGATCTTCCTGAAACACAGAGACAGAGGATACAGGAGGAATAGCAGAGGTTAAACAGTTGACATGACAAGACACATTCCAAGAGAGGATGGTACCCCTTATCCAGTTAATCTGGGGATTATGAAGTACTAGCCAGGGATGCCCTAAAACTACTGGGAAATAAGGAGAATGAAAAGTTAAAAAGGATATGGTCTCACGGTGGTTACCGGAGATAGTGAGTGTTAAGGGTGGAGTCTCATGGTTAACCCTCGGGAGAGAGCTTCCATCTAGAGCAAATAGGGGAGAGGGTGCATCTAACTCCATCAGGGGAATACCTTGCGCACGAGCCCATGACTCATCCACGAAATTGCCCTCGGCCCCGGAGTCAATCAGAGCCCTGCAGGAGGCAGAGGAGCCAGGCCAGCGAAGATGGATCGAGAAGGTGGTGCAGGAGTTAGGAGGAGAGACTAGAGTGGTTGCGCTCGCCAGAAGCCCTCCCCTCACTGACGAGCTCTGTCTTTTAACGGACACACGGCGACAAAATGCGCAGGTGAAGCGCAATACATGCAGAGTCGATTGACCACTCTTCGTTCTCGCTCTGCAGCGGAAATGCGGATGCCGCCCAGTTGCATGGCCTCAGGTTCAGAGGAGGGAAGTGCCAGGGGATCGGCGGGCGGAGGGGCCAGTAGGGCGGACTCCAGACCCCGAGCGCGGCGGCGCTGGTCAAAACGCTTCTCGATGCGTAAGGCCAAGTCGATCAGTGCATCCAGGCGAGTAGGGACCTCCCTGGACAATATCTCATCCCTTATACCCCCGTGGAGCCCCTCCAGAAAACGAGCGAGCAGCGCCGGTTCATTCCAGCCACAGGAGGTTGCCAGAGTGCGGAACTCGATAGAAAAGTCTGTAACTGAGCGCTTACCCTGGCGCAGAGAAGACAAGAGGCGGGAGGCCTCCTCCCCGTAGACAGACCGGTCGAAGACACGGATCATCTCCTCCTTGAAGAGGGAAAAACGCTCGACACACACAGCCCTTGACTCCCAGACTGCCGTTCCCCACTGGCGAGCCCGTCCGGAGAGGAGAGAGATAACGTAGGCGATCCTGGCCCTGTCCCCAGAATAGGTTGACGGCTGGAGGGAAAACACAACCTCGCATTGGATTAAAAATGAACGGCACTGGGTGGGCTCACCGGAATAGCACGGCGGGTTGTTAATGCGAGGCTCCGTGGAGTGAACGGATCCGGACAGGGCTGGCGGATTGAGACTACACTGGTGGAGTTGTCTAGCCAGATCCGTCACCTGAGCCGCCAGCGTCTCCACGGCCTGTCTGGCGGCCGATAATTCCTCCTCGTGTTTACCCAGCATAACTCCCTGGATCTCGACGGCCGTCTGTATCGGATGCTCTCCTGCTGGGTCCATCATGGCCAGATTATTCTGTCGTGTGGAAAGAGGACCAGAGAGAGCAATTCGCGGAGCAAATATTGTCTTTAATGTTCAAACTCAGGAGCTTCAGATTATTAGGGAATGCAAACAGAAAAAAGCCCAAAGGGCAAAACTGGAACCAAAACTCGACTTTGTTCAAAAGGAGAAAGCAAAAGCCACCGGCCGCCCCGGCGGATTGAGTACGGTGGACAGCTCCGCAACCTCGCAGTAGAGAGGGAGAGATCAGCAGGTCAGGAGACGAGCAGCGGCTAAACTTCCAGGCTCACACACACAGCACCCCGAACAAACAGGACTAAGACTGGGACAAAACGACAGGGAACAAGACATACCAGTTAAGCGTATTTAGGGGAATAATCTGGCAAGGCAGGTAGGGAGGAAAGGGAAAGATGTAGGAGTGTTAATCAGAGGAGAAGAGGAAACAGGTGCGGGAAGCCAAGCGCGAAGAGTAGCGCAATGAGGAGCAGCTGAAGGAGATTAACGAGAGAAGAAAGATTAGTGCAAAGAGAAGAGAAGAAAAAGCATCAGAGAGGGGAGGGGAAAAGGGGAAAGGGAACCAGGATCATGACAAGAACCAGCTAAAAATCAACACTTGACATTAATCATAATCATTTCAACAAATGATTTATTTTAAAATGAAATAAAAAAACTAACTTAAACGTATTTCCTTTCAACTAGTTGCCAACACATTTTTTTCATATAGAGTTAAAATAACTAAAATATAAAGTGTAAAATAAAAGACTGAAATATGAGCTATACAGACATTTGAAAATTAAACTAAAACACAACTAAATGATGGTTTAAAATTAAAATAGAAAATATAAGATTCTAATTTAAAATATGAATGAATAATAATAGTATAAATACTAAAAGCTCAAAAAACACTTTTTTTAGATGCAAGGTCCAGAGCACATGAAAAGCATATTGCAGTCAAAATAAACAAATTTTTCCAAGTGCAGTTTACATTTGCTAAGCAGTCTCATTTAAAATAAGTATTTTGCCCCAATGTGTTCAGAACGTTTGTAATGTGAGGTGTGTCATTAATGAAGAAGACACTTGTTCATTTCTTCCTCGTCTTTCTCATCTGTCTCTCTAGTGTTTCCTCATTTCTCAGATTAATTTTTCAGTCATGTTTAGATATCAGCATGGACTGGTCATGTGACTTAATCTCACCATCTTCAAAAACTCTGACCCACACAACATCAACTGTCTTCAGTTTTCACCTGTGTGTGTCGTGATTGGTTAGCTGGGCCGGTGTGTGTGTCGTGATTGGTTAGCTGGGCCGCTGTGTGTGTCGTGATTGGTTAGCTGGGGCCGGTGTGTGTGTCGTGATTGGTTAGCTGGGCCGGTGTGTGTGTCGTGATTGGTTAGCTGGGCCGGTGTGTGTGTCGTGATTGGTTAGCTGGGCCGGTGTGTGTGTCGTGATTGGTTAGCTGGGCCGGTGTGTGTGTCGTGATTGGTTAGCTGGGCCGATGTGTGTGTCGTGATTGGTTAGCTGGGCCGGTGTGTGTGTGTCGTGATTGGTTAGCTGGGCCGGTGTGTGTGTCGTGATTGGTTAGCTGGGCCGGTGTGTGTGTGTCGTGATTGGTTAGCTGGGCCGGTGTGTGTGTGTGTCGTGATTGGTTAGCTGGGGCCGGTGTGTGTGTCGTGATTGGTTAGCTGGGCCGGTGTGTGTGTCGTGATTGGTTAGCTGGGGCCGGTGTGTGTGTCGTGATTGGTTAGCTGGGCCGGTGTGTGTGTGTCGTGATTGGTTAGCTGGGGCCGGTGTGTGTGTCGTGATTGGTTAGCTGGGCCGGTGTGTGTGTCGTGATTGGTTAGCTGGGCCGGTGTGTGTGTCGTGATTGGTTAGCTGGGCCGGTGTGTGTGTCGTGATTGGTTAGCTGGGGCCGGTGTGTGTGTCGTGATTGGTTAGCTGGGGCCGGTGTGTGTGTCGTGATTGGTTAGCTGGGCCGGTGTGTGTGTCGTGATTGGTTAGCTGGGCCGGTGTGTGTGTCGTGATTGGTTAGCTGGGCCGGTGTGTGTGTCGTGATTGGTTAGCTGGGGCCGGTGTGTGTGTCGTGATTGGTTAGCTGGGGCCGGTGTGTGTGTCGTGATTGGTTAGCTGGGGCCGGTGTGTGTGTCGTGATTGGTTAGCTGGGCCGGCATGTGTGTGTCGTGATTGGTTAGCTGGGCCGGCGTGTGTGTGTCGTGATTGGTTAGCTGGGCCGGTGTGTGTGTCGTGATAGGTTAGCTGGGCCGGTGTGTGTGTGTGTCGTGATAGGTTAACTGGGCCGGTGTGTGTGTGTGTCGTGATTGGTTAGCTGGGGCCGATGTGTGTGTCGTGATTGGTTAGCTGGGCCGGTGTGTGTGTCGTGATTGGTTAGCTGGGGCCGATGTGTGTGTCGTGATTGGTTAGCTGGGGCCGATGTGTGTGTCGTGATTGGTTAGCTGGGCCGGCGTGTGTGTCGTGATTGGTTAGCTGGGGCCGATGTGTGTGTCGTGATTGGTTAGCTGGGCCGATGTGTGTGTCGTGATTGGTTAGCTGGGCCGGTGTGTGTGTCGTGATTGGTTAGCTGGGCCGGTGTGTGTGTCGTGATTGGTTAGCTGGGCCGGTGTGTGTGTCGTGATTGGTTAGCTGGGCCGGCGTGTGTGTGTCGTGATTGGTTAGCTGGGCCGGCGTGTGTGTGTCGTGATTGGTTAGCTGGGCCGGTGTGTGTGTCGTGATAGGTTAGCTGGGCCGGTGTGTGTGTCGTGATAGGTTAGCTGGGCCGGTGTGTGTGTGTGTCGTGATTGGTTAGCTGGGGCCGATGTGTGTGTCGTGATTGGTTAGCTGGGCCGGTGTGTGTGTCGTGATTGGTTAGCTGGGGCCGATGTGTGTGTCGTGATTGGTTAGCTGGGGCCGATGTGTGTGTCGTGATTGGTTAGCTGGGCCGGCGTGTGTGTGTCGTGATTGGTTAGCTGGGGCCGATGTGTGTGTCGTGATTGGTTAGCTGGGCCGATGTGTGTGTCGTGATTGGTTAGCTGGGCCGGTGTGTGTGTCGTGATTGGTTAGCTGGGCCGGTGTGTGTGTCGTGATTGGTTAGCTGGGCCGATGTGTGTGTCGTGATTGGTTAGCTGGGCCGATGTGTGTGTCGTGATTGGTTAGCTGGGCCGGTGTGTGTGTCGTGATTGGTTAGCTGGGCCGGTGTGTGTGTCGTGATTGGCAACACTCGATGCCTGCTCTGGAAATGTCATGCCCCTTACCATAGCTGCCTGAAGTGGGCTTCAGTGTAAATATTGTCAAAATCAAACCAATTTGAGCTTGATTTAAACTCGGATGATTGTAACAACTCTAAGCTCGTCTGTCTTGGGAAAGCTAGTGTGTCTCTGACATAGTGATAACACTCATCTCTACCAGGTCTCGTCCCATTCATCCATCTTTGTGACATCACAAATCTCTGATAATGTGTTGTAGTCCAAACGAGTCGTTCGTTGTAGTTTTTGAAAAGTGATTTCTGTTAAATAAAGTATCTCCTTTTGAACTGGACTTTGAGCTCTGTAACTTTGCAGATCTTTTTTAAGCTCAAACAGCAACATTACAGACTAGAGTTGAAAAAGTGAGAAAGCATAATAGCACACCTTTAATCAGCTCTGGTTCTCTTTCTCTGTGTGTGTTTCACATCAGACTCGCAGTGGCAGTTCACGTTCAGTGTGAAGTTTTACCCTCTGGACCCGTCCCAGCTGACTGAGGACATAACGAGGTACAGAAGCTGGTCTCCACCGGCCGCATGGTTTCTTCTTCATCTGTTGGTCGCACTGAAAGACTGCAGGTGTGTGTCTCACAGTTTGTCTCCGGTCTCTGCAGGTATCTGCTGTGTCTCCAGCTGAGGCAGGACATCTCCTCGGGCCGGCTGCCCTGCTCCTTCGTCACACACGCTCTGCTGGGCTCCTACACCCTGCAGGCGGAGCTGGGGGACCACGACCCCGACGAGCATCGGCTGGACTACATCTCAGACTTCCAGTTCGCCCCCAACCAGACCAAGGAGCTGGAGGAGAAGGTGGTGGAGCTGCACAAGTCCCACAGGTCTGACTACAGACATCCCTAACGTGTCTGTTATTCAGTTTGATCAAATTTAACATCATGAAGTATTGCGTAAGTCTTCGTGGTCATTATAAGAGGTTTCAAACTGGGGAACAGGAATCACAGTAGAGCTTAAGGTTCAAATGGGATGTGATTTCATTCATTAAATGTGAGTCCAAACGTGACACTGTTTCTACAGATCTGCAGTTTCTGAGCCATCAGTGAATAATGCACAGATGTGTCAAGTGTCTACTGTTGATGAATCATGACAGCGTTTACTTGATCATGTCATGTGTTGTGGATGGTTGTTTGATCCCCTCATCTGTTTCAATAACATACAGATATTTCTCACTCTATTTGGGGCTTATTATTAAAAGTCTCTCATTATGCATCTTCTTTTTGGATCTTATTACTTGGGCTATGCAATAAGCTGTATCCTGTCATAGGAAGGAAATACCAAGAACATTATTTAACCCATTTGATACGTAGATTTCACTAGTATCTGCAAAATAATCAGTTTATTGCCTTTCTTTAAACAAAGTATTATTTCAGACAAATCCAATATCACTCAAGTATTTTGTATGTAATGATATATTAGTACACCGATTTCAATACATATTTAACCCTATAGTTACCCTGTTTAATTAAGCTGTATTTTAATTTGTGTCCTGTTTGGAAGATTAATTTGTGGAGGTCTTTCACTTTAGAAACTTTGCAGTCTGTGGATTTTAAATGTAAGGTAATAACTGAAACAGATTGATTGTGACGTCACTAGTGGAGTCAGGTCTGTCTCAGCAGCAGGAATATCTGTGTGAATCAGTCGTCCAGACACAAGAGAGGTCTGCTCCGTGCTCATGACCCCAGTCTCCTATCTCCTCCAGGGGAATGACTCCAGCCCAATCAGACGCCCAGTTTCTGGAGAATGCCAAGAAGCTGTCCATGTACGGTGTAGACCTGCATCACGCCAAGGTAAAACATCTCCAGATCTCAGCATCTGTACTCATCAGTCCACAGCAGACCACTCCTCATCAAGCACACATTACATCCCTGACCACTGTTAGCATTAGATCTGTGATCTGCTGACCTCTAGACCGGACGCGAGCAGCGAGACTCAAACACTCACTGTGTGTGTTAGTGTGTGTACGGCAGCGAGAGCACGCTGGAGTCTGGGAAAAATATTCTGTTGCCATTTTTAAAGCTTCACAGGAAGACCAGCTCTCCAGCTCTATCCCTGTGGGACTGATAGCAGTCTGTAGCCCAAACTGTGTGTGTGTGTGTGTGTGTGTGTGTGTTTCTGAAGACTGAAGGTGCAGCTTGTGATGTTCAGTTCACTTCAGCTCAGCTCAGACTGGAGAATCTCATGACCTTAAGGACTGACACATGGTGCTGTATTAGTCAGGTTATCATCCTCAACTAACACTAAAACACTGGAGAAAAGTGCATTGCTGGAAATAAACTAAATAAGATAAAAACATAAATGTGTGTGTGTGTGTGTACACATATACATATGAATTTCAATTAGTTTAACTTGATGTACTAACATTTTAATAAAAATAATACAACTACTTTGACATATTTGAAAAAACAAAAGCTAATAAAAGAAAAAGTTAACCACAATTAAAATGAAAACGGAAAAATAAAAATAAAATGCTAAATATTAATAAAAATTCATGCAAGCATTGTGACCTTGAAGGACTGATTGATGGTGTGTTAGCCAGTTATTGTATATTATTATATATTATATACAACTAAAACATGAAAAACACCTTTCATTAGTTATGAAAATTAAACTGAAAAAATAAAACTATTGACATAATATTCTAAATATGAATATAAAACTATAGTAGTGCATCAGAGGTAGTGACATGAGACTGGTGTGGTCTAGTTCAGTGAGTGTGTATCAGACGTGCAGGGAATGTTGTCCATGGCTAATCAGCTCTAATGCTAGCTCTGTGTTCCTGTGTAGTGTTCACACTGAGGCTCTAGCTCACATTTACAGCACACACTTGTGATCCAGAACATGTTACAATGAGAAAACAGACCCCGTCGTCTTTACACACAAATCATTTCTTACATGTTGATGTGGTTTTGACCTGTGAATCTCTATAGAGGCTGAGGCTCGGGGTCAGAGGTCACTGGAGACCTGTGGCTTTCAGCACTTCCTGAAGCGCTGATGTGTGAGAGATCAGATGTGTTAGTGTTAAAAGAGCTCTACAGCTAACACAGACGGATCAATAATCAGTGCTCCACGGCCCAGAAGCCCCGTTTAGGAGGTTACATAAACAGATTCAGAGAAGTGCTGCAGGGCAGGAGTGTGTGATTGTGATTATATAGAGACTCTGGAAGTGTGACATCAGGTGGCAGCTTGGGGAATATCTCAAAGATCTGAGACTCATTCAGCTTTTACTGATGTTTCCATGTCCTCTCTTTTCCCAGGACTCTGATGGAGTGGATATCATGCTGGGAGTGTGTGCAAACGGTCTGTTAATCTATAAGGACCGTCTGCGGATAAACCGCTTTGCTTGGCCCAAAATCCTCAAGATCTCTTACAAACGCAGTAACTTCTACATCAAGATCCGTCCGGGAGAGGTAAAGGAGTGTGAGGCTGACGGTTGTCTCTGTGTCTGTAGTGCTGATGTTGATGTGTGTGTGTGTGTGTGTGTGTGTGTGTGTGTGTGTGTCAGGCCGAGCAGTTCGAGAGCACCGTGGGCTTCAAGCTGCCCAACCACCGGGCCGCCAAAAGAGTTTGGAAAGTGTGCGTCGAGCACCACACCTTCTTCAGGTAAACTGGCGATAAATCTTCTTTTATTAGAATTAAATCATTTTCTCCAACTGTTGGTCGCATTTTCTGCCAGTTTGTGGATAGATGTCAGTAATAGATGACATCAGTGTGTGTGTGTGAGTGTGTGTGTGCTCTGAGCGCTGCTGTCTCTCTCTCTGTACACAGGCTGGTTTCTCCTGAGCAGTCCACCAAGACTAAGTTCCTGACGCTGGGCTCTAAGTTCCGCTACAGCGGGAGAACACAGGCTCAGACGCGTCAGGCCAGCTCCCTCATCGACCGGCCCGCGCCGTACTTCCAGCGCACCTCCAGCAAACGCCTCTCGCGCAGTCTTGATGGAGGTACAGCACTTCACCCTCACAGGAACACTAAACGAAAGCAGCTAGTCTGGTCCACGTTCAGAGCTGGAGTCAGACACACCACCGTTTCAATAACACTTCACATCTTAAAGTCTCATTTCGCTTCACACGTGTGTTCTTTTAATGGGATGTGCAATACATCTTTCATTTTTATACCTTTCCACATTTTGACGAATATCAATTTTGCAATTGTTAAAAGGTTAAAAAAGAAGTTGGGGGGGGGGGACGACGAAAGCTTACTTTGGGTTAGATTGTTAGCGGAGACATGCTAACGAGAGCCTCCAGTGTTTGAGTGTATCGAGCAGATGACGGACTAAAACACATCTGATGTCTGGAACTGGCTTCACAGAGGACAAACACACACTGCAGTTTAAAATCAAGCGCTGTCTGAGTTATGGGACGAGAAGGGGATTTAGATTGAAGTGTAAGCTGAACTTTTAATATTCAGCAGAATTATCACAATAATGTCCCTAATATTTGATGTCCAGCCAGCTCTATTGGAGACAGACTGCAGGCCGTGGTTCAGCGGTGTCTGCTCTCACACAAACACACACAGGAAGTCTTTATCTGCTTCACAAGCGTTTAGAGAGGAGCTGAGGCGCAGCGCTGTTCTCTTCAGCTCAGAGGAGCAGAACACAAGCGTGACTCAGCCTGTTTATCACTCCACAACGCTTCCAGGTTATGAACTCTCTATCTGCAGCAGATCTGTGTGTGTGTGTGTGTGTGTGTGTGTGTGTGTGAGTAAGAGCTGAATCCGCTGCAGCAGTCCCTGTGAAGAAGACATTAATGAACTCTTGTGTTAAAGTGCAGTGCGGTTCCTGTGGGGTGAAGCACAGTCCCTCCATCAGTTGAGCTTCTCTCAGCGATGAGGCGTCATCACATCAGATCAGAGACACCACAAACCAAACACACAGCATTGTACAGGTCACATGTGAAAGTTGTGAAATGTGAACAATAAATGAAAACAGGCACATCATTACCAGTAAACTTGATCCGTGTGTTTCTACTGGGAAGACTGAGGAAGAGTGTGTCCCAGTGTCAGTGTGACAGACAGACTCCTGCTGGACCACAGACGTCATACAAGACTCCACCTTTCTCCTGATTTCAGATCCAGAGCATGCCTTGAGCAGGAGGTTTGTTCAGCAGTGAGTGTTTCTCTGTGATGATGGGAGAGCGATGCTGATGCTGGAGAATCAAACTGAGTCACAGTCCCTTTAATGACCCTGTTTCTGGTTAGTAAGTGTCTGTCAGCGTTCTCCTGGTTTAGAGGACAGTGTTGATGCTTCTCTCAGTACTGCTGTGAGCATCAATAATCCATTATAACACTCAAGAGACCGCATCCTCATGAGTTGGGATGTAAACCCGCATCGATTGATGTGCAGCCGCTGATGAAAGCTTCGGAGAATCTGATTCCCAGCTCCTCTCCATTAGAATGACCCTGTTTTTCCTCCTGCTGGGAATCCGTTCAGGGCCGTGTAGTTTTGACGAGGGTGAGATCGCCCCCTGGTGGACGTGTGGGGATCTGCTGGTGCCCCAGATCTGCAGCGTCTCAGAGCGGTCACAGAGAGACCTGATGAGACGGACGTCCCAGCAGCACAGGCTTCATTAGCCTACTTTCCCACAGATCAGAGCAGGTCATGCGGATGCGTGTTCATCTTCTTCATCCTCAGGGTCCTGATGAAGAGCACTGCTGCAGCTGAATCTCATGCGCTGTAGTGCACCATCAGAAGTGTGTAGTGCTCCTCTGGCCTTCTAGAACACAGTCCCATAGGAGTGCTTACATGAAGCATATCCAGAGAGTGTGTGAGTGTGTGTGTGTCTGTGTGTGTGTGTGTCTTTGGATGTGAATGTCATTGGACCTCAAGGGCTTTTGAGTCCCAGCTGAGGTTTTGGCCATGTTTGGAGTTAACTGAGCACAGTGCAGTATATTGTATACTATTTTACTATTTTTTTTTTAGAATATGAAAGCAACATTAAATGCCTGAGCACATTTCTTGTATTTTTAATTCAGTAAACAGGGACCAGTTATGTTTATTTTATATGTAGTCACATTTGTGTTCCTTAAATCATGGAAATCTGATCAAGAAAGAGGAATATCTGGCTGATTTGAATCCTCTGACTGGGAATGAAGTTCTCGTTCTACACTACATATTTTGGCAGATGTAGTTGTCTGCAGAAGAAAGTTTCTCACGGGGCTGCGAGCTCATTTCTGTGTTTATATATAGTGACTTTATTGCCATCCAAATCCCGTGTGTTTCTCCCAGTTTCGGACTAAATGAGCTGTGTTTGACAGACGCTAAGGTCACGTGGTCTTTTAACTGCCGTCTGAATCCACATCTCTGAGTTTACAAGCAGAGATCCATCCAGAAGTCTCTTTGGAAACCATCTGTGACCACTGCCCAGTCCTGTAGAGTAACTCGCTCTCCTGTAATCTTACGCATGGACGCTTTCATTGCTCAAATACTGGACACGGTTCAGAAGAATACTACAGTGTGAGGACACAAGCGTGATCTTTCAAGAAGAAAAGAAACGAGAACAAAAACGTTTGAAATGGGTCATTATTGTAGAGTGCTATAATTATATAATTAATTATTAGACATTTATGTAAATTAGAGCTTGCACAAATTATTATTTTACTTGTCAAATGAGTAGTTGGATCAAACGTCTAACTTCATCTAAATAAGAGTTGGCATTAAATAATTTCTGCCAATTTCCACATTTTTTAAATCACATGCATCATTTTAAGAGATAAAATGCAAGACATTTATACCATAGTGCTTCAGTTTTTCCTATTCGTTTCATTTAAATAATCAAATAATAAACAGGCTATTATTGTCATTTGAATAACTACAGTATGAATGTATTAATTGTCCAAGCAGTAACAAAGCGTTGTGTTTACAGCTGACAGTCACGTGACTGATCATGTGAGAGTATTTACATCCATCCTGTTCCTGCTCAGGTGTTTATGAACCGATGTTTAATAAACTCATGATTTCCAAACGCAATGTTCAGCCGTACAGTGAGGTCACGGTTTCTACTGTAGACTCTTTTCTAATTTCTTTCAGAATTCTTCAGTAACAGCTTGAGGGAAAAATAAACATAAATGTGAGAAGATTTTATTTACTTGCATTTGATTAGTCAAGTAGTGAAATATTGCACATCTTCAGAATCCCACACCTGTTCAAACCTCTCTGATAAGTGTTCGAACATATGGACTACTAGCTAACAGTGTGTTTCTCTCTCTCTCTCTGTGTGTGTGTGTGTGTGTGTCTCTCTCTGTGTGTGTGTGTGTTTCTGTCTCTGTGTGTGTGTGTGTGTGTGTGTGTGTGTCTCTGTGTGTGTGTGTCTGTCTCTCTGTGTGTGTGTGTGTGTCTATGTGTGTGTGTGTGTGTGTGTGTGTGTGTGTGTGTGTGTGTGTGTCTGTCTGTCTCTGTATGTGTGTGTGTGTGTCTGTGTGTGTGTGTGTGTGTCTCTGTGTGTGTGTGTCTGTCTCTGTGTGTGTGTGTGTGTGTCTCTCTGTGTGTGTGTGTTTCTGTCTCTGTGTGTGTGTGTGTGTGTGTGTGTGTGTGTGTGTCTATGTGTCTCCCTGTGTGTGTGTGTGTGTGTGTGTCTCTGTGTGTGTGTGTGTGTGTCTCTGTGTCTCTGTGTGTGTCTCTGTGTGTGTGTGTGTGTGTGTCAGCTCCTGTGGTGAGTGTGTGTGATTACAGTCAGGCTGCAGGTGCTGGAGAGAACGGTCCGCCTCTGGAGCTCAACTCTGACTCTAAGGTGAGAAAGACTCTTCATCATCATCTTCATCACAGTCCTCAGCTCTACAGGAAGTGCTCTGGAACAATAACTAGATATAACCCCTGCTCAGATGTTAAACGGACAGACGCTTTCCCGTTTGTACCGCCATGAGTTTCTCTCTTAGGGTGTTTTATGAAAATACTCCCCATCCCCACCCCCCTCACTTTCTTTGTATTTATTCTGGTTTGTTTTGTAAAAATGAAAACTCAAGCTAACCCTTGAGTCATGCTCTTCATCTCCTGTAATAGACTGGGATCATCCTCAGTTTGGAGGCTCACACTGAGAACAATGCTCAGAGAAGCCCAGTCTGAGTCGTCTGCCACCCAGACGTGACATTTCCCTGTGCGTCAAAGGCTTGTATTCATGGCGTCTGAGAGCATTCCTGCTGTAACCCACAGCTCTCACATGAACAGAGTCTCTCACAGACGATGGAGGATGTTAGTGCTCCGAACACTCCTCCTGTCTGTGGAGCTGCCCTCAAACACACACAGCCAACTGTGTGACAATAACAGTGTTATCTAGCCCAGTACTGTGCTTCTGTGGCCACTGACATTATGATGTAGGTCCAGCCCAGTGAAGAGCGGTGATTGAGTTACTCTCGTTTAGGACGCTGGGATGCCTCTGTGTTTCTCTCAGGGCCTTTTCACACTCGATCTGAACCAGAGTTCACTTCCTCCGCTGTGACTGCGGTTTACCTGTGTAGCCAGGTCATGACTTCTTGTTGGGTTTTACTACCAAAACTAAAAAGAAGAATAAAACTAAGAAAGTCACGTCATTACTTCTGCGCTTAGCTGGATCACATTAGGCCAGATTACTACAGACTGAACTGAATCTACGTGAACCAGACTCAAGACTGAGTGTTTCTTAACCAAAAGAATTTAATCCTGACAGCTACAGACCTCAGAAATAGACCAACATGTCCTAACACCACTGGTTTTACTGCCAAGACTTGACACAGATCAGCACTTGTGGACCTGCAAAAGATAAAAAGACACAAAATGCGAGCTGCTCACTAAAGGCTGTTTTATAGTTATTCCACATTTATGATCGTACAGACTCTTACACATTAATAAACAGGAAAACTAGCATGTATTAAATTAGTTAATTAAGAAATTGAGTTTGAGCTGGGAAGCAGCTCTACAGAAGACAGAAGTGTAGAGTCAGTGTTGATTCAGTTCAGTTTCTCTCTCAGTGTTGGAGAGAGCAGCAGTCCAAGCAGATCCTCAAACTGATCCTCTCTTCCTCTTTACCACACATCCAGAGGAATCCTCTTCACACACTGTTTTTCGAGTTCAACTCCACCAACGTTAATCTGTTCTTCAGTTCGTGGCAGGTTCAGCGTTACGATTGGTCAGATCACCTGTCAATCAAACTCCCTGCAAAGGGTCAGTTATGAGACAAGTTCAATGTCATAATTTAACAATAGTGGCAGTGAGTTAAACTTAATATTACTGAATGCTAATATTTTTAGACTAAAGAAATGTTTTAGTTTGAC
This sequence comes from Carassius auratus, assembly GCF_003368295.1. Taxonomy (NCBI): domain Eukaryota; kingdom Metazoa; phylum Chordata; class Actinopteri; order Cypriniformes; family Cyprinidae; genus Carassius; species Carassius auratus. The sequence continues at coordinate 17,828,464 of NC_039287.1, read as the reverse complement.
AGATTAGTCTGGATTCTTTTAAACCAACGGTGAGCCTCACTCCAGACACACTTTCACTGCTCTCAGGCCAGCACAGGAAGCTCATCCAGACATCGAGTGTGAAAACACCCTCCTCTTTTCTCCTGAGCTTCTGCTCCAACACTCTGCAGCTTGTGTTGTCTGATGCTTGCCCACCCGCACACACACACACACACACACACACACTAGCACAGCCCTAAATATCAGAGTCTTTCCTCATGTGTCATCCCTCACACCCCGTCCTAGACTCGGCTCACTGACTAATGTTGTGTTTCTCTCTCCCTTTCTCTTTTCCCGTGCACTCCTCCATCTCTTTCTGCCATGCACATTCGTCTTCTGTTGCACCCATGCAGTCTCTCTTCATGTTCCCCTTCTCCCCGTCCTCCTCCACCCTCTCCTCCCTCCCGCCGACCCTCGACACCATCTCTGAGCTGGACGTGTTGTCGGACATCTCTGAGGACGAGCCTGACCTGCTCCTGGAGCCTGACTCGGAGCCGTCCCAGGACGCTAGCAGCTGCTCAGCTGTCTGTGGTGAGGGTGTGTCTTCACCCGAGGGTGTCCCAGGGTCTGGAGAGCCACCGGCCCCCTCAGCGCCCCGCTCCGCCCTGCCCCGGCTGGGTCTGGCCATGCTCCGCTTCTGTAAGGGTCTGCGTGTGCCCTGGCTGCTGGACGAGGACGGCTGCATCAGTCTGCCCTGTCTGCCGGAGGACTGCGCCGCTCTGCTGCTCCCCGCAGGACTGCACCGTCACCTGCCCCTCTCCTCCCCTTCCCTCCTGCCCTCTTTCCTGCTCATCTTCGCCGTCTTCCTCTCCGCCTGCCAGTCGGTGGCGCTGTCTCTGCTGCTGGCGCTGCCTCTGGCGCTGTCCCTGTGCTACCTGGAGCCGAAAGCACTCGCACGCTTCAGGTCAGCAGAGGTCACGGCTGAGATGACCTCTCCAGAGGAAATGCAGTGTGACCCTGCTGCCTAAAATGACCCCTGACCTCCCCGTTCCTGTGTCCATGTCTGCCTGCCTCCTAAACGCTACTGTGTGCATTCTGTTGCTGTTAGCCTTTCCCTCAGCCTTTAGCTCTTCTCTTCCAGTGGCAGATTTTCAGATTAGTCGCTGCGCTCTGATTCTAGCCGTTTAAGTCCGTAACATTCCAGTGGGACCCTCTTCATAGTCCACATCCTGTCTGAAAAACACTCTTCCCCCGTCTATTAGACCCGAACCCGAGCTTTAGTCTTACACTAAACAGCAGAGGTACAGGTATTATAGATTGGCCTCGGAGTTGGTTCTAATCCTTCAGGTGTTTTATAAGTGAAGAGTCCAGCCTGTAGACCAGCCTGTCCCAGAGCTCAGGGCTCACTCCAAATCACTTTGATTGGGGATTCAGGCCTTCCCATCATCCATTTCACCTTTTCAGACTGTGTTGTCCATTATTCCACCAATCAGAGTCCACAGGTGGAGGTCGTGCAGGAGCCAGACGCGGACGCAGCCACGTCCATCAGCTCTGAAACGGCCTTTGAGGTCTGCTAACCTTCCCAGCATGCATCTGTAATCACATTCATATAATGAGCACACAGTCCAGAGGTGTTGTTCTGAACTAATCTTCATCTTTTATCTCCGGTGGCATGAGCAGACGGATGGTGCTGGCGCTCCTGAGAGAAAGGTCTTTCACTTTTGTTTGAGATGCAAACTGTAATTGACTGTCTCGTTTAATGTCATGTTTTTGTCCAGCTGAAAGTTGACGGGGTTCTTGCATCATGGATGTTTGATGATGTGCAGTCTTTACTTTCTTTGCTGTGGTGACTTTGGTTTTTATTTGCTTTTGTGCTGGTTATCCTGTGCTTTTTCTGTCATTTCAACTACAAATGAGGCACAAATCAAGTGAGCTCTCGCGAGTAATCAACTGGCTCCAGATTTGGGGATTGATTGGCTGAACTGGTGATCAAATGCTGATTCGGTTGGTTACTTCCAAGAACCCTGATCCAGATCCAGAATCAGTGTCATATATGAACAGAACTGGAGAAGTCTGAGAGCACACTAAGAAGATGAGATTCGAGATTAAAGCTTGCAACAATGAACTCAATTTGATATGCTGATAATATAATTAGCAATGAAAATAGTTTTAAAGGATTAGAATGCACATCAGAAGCATTTCCACCGCTGCTGTCAGACTTCTGGAGCCGTCTGTACATGTGCTGTAATCATTCTCTCCTCATCAGTGCTGTTCTTCAGTTTTGACTCCAGTTCATTACCTCATTATCTGTCTTTTATCATTTTTGTTCAAATGTGTTCTCATTTTTGATCCACAGAGCAAGTTGAGAGTGCAGGGGGAAAATATATATGTCAGACATAGCAATTTAATGTTGGAGGTTCGTATGTAATCAAAGAAAAATCAAGAAAGAGCAAAAGCATAATGGATGGTGGACATGTGTCCCCTCTCTGGCTACTGTCCTGGGCTGCCTCTCACTCTTCCTCTCTCAGGCTTTGTGTGTGTGTGTGTGTGTGTGTGTGTGCATGTTAGAGTGGCTGAACTGAATGGACCTGATGCGTGGTGTTTTTAACACTTGTGGGAATGGTTCTCATAACATCACTAATAGTATTTCCCTAACAAGTCAGGTGACTTTCTGCTTTGGTTGTGGTGATTGTTTACATTTTATTTTGTGACTAAATGAATGAACTCATCCCGGGGTGACCCTGTCAGTGCCAAAGACACCCGGCTCATGACCCAGAGACGGACACGTCACATCATTACAAGCTGATTGGAGCATTCGATTAGTGGTTAGCAGGGAAAACATGGCCTGAATGTGAGTGATGAGAGCTAAAGTGTGTCATCACTGTCGCCAAACACTAGTAGAATAGGCATTTTGCAGCCAATATAGTGTTTTTTTTTTCTTCTTTTTTGACAGGCAGGGCCGATATAAAGCAGATTATAATAAAAATAAGATTTAATTAGAAGTCGACCAATATTGGATTTTGTACTATTTATTATTAGTATCAGTATTATTAATATTAATAGTAAATGTTGAAATTTCCACACTCTAATAGGACCCCATGATATCTGGTGTCTCCACAGCAGTGGTGTGTCTTTGGCTCTGAGACCGCTCCAGTCCTCCGTGTGTAAACCAGTCCTGCCTCACTGCTCCCCACAGACACTGACCTCTGACCTCTGACCCCTCTCCTGACACTCGTCACCCCACCGGTTCACCAGAATCAAACCATTACCAGGGAAGACTGGTTGATCTTCTTCAGGATGAATCTTGTGAATGCGCTGGTTTGAGCAGACGTTATTTCATTGGATATAACTGAAAATGAGTCTGTGAGGGACAGACGTATGTCAGAGCAATAGACTACTGTTTAAAGCCCTGAGATCATTTTAGCACCTATACAATCTTTTGCTTAAAATACATCTTTCCACAAAAGTTCTGAAATGTTCAATCAGCTAGAATACAAACACCTGGATGCTGACTACGTCTTGTCACCACTTAAATCATTAAAGTTGCTTTGTAATGATTTGTATTGTAAAAAGTGCTATACAAATACACTTGAATTGAATTGAATGTACAACATATACAAATCCTGTTATACCTACTTTGCTGAAAGTTAGTTTGGAGTTAGTTTCATTGGTTCAGAAGCTTGCACTGGCGAACCGAAGCAAACTCCTGATGAACTAGCCAGATTTAGTTCTGAATGACATTCATTCATCAGTTCTCACGTGTATCAGGGCCTTTACAGTCTGCATTTCTGTCCCTCACAACCTCATTTTCTTTACAGTCAAATTACCACTAAACCGTAATGCTGGATGTCCTAAGTTATTGAGAGATGTTCCAGAAGCTCTTCCGAATCTAGCGAGCTTCCTAGCAGCATCATGACCACACACAGCACCAGTGTAAATATCAGAGATCCGCTGGGTCTTCACTCAGGGCTCAGGGCTCCAGGTCTGAACATCATCATCTGCTGGGCTGTGTCTGGAGAGCAGTGAGGCTCGACTCTGATGTGCTTCTGCTCTCTCTGTCACTAATGTGCTGGTTGTTGCTTGTCCCTGTGTCCTCCCCTGCCTGCCTCTCTCTGGTGCTGTGGCCCATCAGGACTTGGATAAGACCCAGGAGGATGTGTTGAAGCATCAGGCTAGCATTAGCGAGCTAAAGCGCAGTTTTATGGAGGCTACGCCCGAGCCCAGACCCAGTCAGTGGGACAAGCGTCTGACGGGCAGTCCTGCCACCACCCTGCGCATGCAGACTCAAGGGGTACGTGTGCTTCTGCTCGGGATTCGGACGCCTCCTCAGACGCTCTGCATGTCCTGCACTTCCTGTCCTTCTCACTCTCCTCTACTGAAGCTGGTTTACTGCGCTCTGTTTTTCAGTGGGACAGTTGGGAATAAATTGCATAATTGTGTGCTTATATCTTGATGAATTAGGGGTGTAATGATTCACTCATGTCTATCAATCTTAAAACTTTGATATTTGAATAGTGAACCATTTGTTTCTGCCTTTAAAAATGTAATATGGAATAGTTTTCAAGATGTCCTCAGCTCTAAAATATTTGATCAGAAAACTGCACTATTTTCACTATTAGCCTGTGGTGCTACACATTTGAATGTGTTTTCCCATTGAATTACCGAATACATATTAGAAGCTTTAACATCATATGAATGCACTTACGAAAGCCCAGAATCCAATCATTATTTGGAATGATTCAGTTGAATCTCAATGTGAATCTGATCAAATTGGTCTGAATTAGCAAAAAATGTTCCTGAATGGAGTTAAACTCCTATGAACCATGAGTGGTCGCCCGACCTGCTGTAGGGTTTTCCAAATACACCGAGACTAGAGTAAAACAAAAGCCTAATCTGATTTTATTCCTGTTTTTATGTTTTGAAACCCCATCTTGCCAAGCGTTTGTGCTGTCCTCGCTGAAGTATGACTAGAGAGCTGCTCAGACGGGTGTCACTGAGAAACACTGACTTCACCGAGTCCAAGCAGATTTAAGAAGACTACCCATAATCCCAACTGTCTCACACACACACACGCCTCCTGTCCTCTACACCAGCCAATGGCGGGGCAGTTCTCAATCTGATTGGTGCATCAGCTCTCTGATTGGCTGGCTGAGTTCTGTCACTGCTGGTGTATATTTGGTGTTTTTCTCTCATGTTTCTTGGCAGAATGCTTCTCTCATTGTTTGCTCATCTCAGTTGCTGTCTCTTTCAGCTGTGCACATGCTGTTTATCTGTATGCATTTTAAAGATGCTCTTCAGTGTAAATGATCAGCTTCTGCCAAAGACTATAGTGCACATGTTTGACGTGTGTGTGTAAGTGAGGTTCGCATTTTATTTCACATTCTCGATGCTGTCACTGTTTACAAACACTGTTGTTCACATGCATGCTCTCTGCTCTGTTGATGTTGAAATGCTGCTGTTCCCTACAGTGCGTGTGTGTATGTCTTTGTGTTTCTCTCGCTGTCTCTTGTTTCTTCTGTTTCTGTGTCTGTTGTTGTCCTCGTCTTGCCCTTGGCTGTGCTTTCATTACTCTCTCTCTCTCTCTCTGAGTAAGGCATGTTTCTCAGGGCTGGCTGGCTCCTGCAGTACCACATCCGCTCCAGCAGAGGCCAGTAAAGTCTCAGCTCAGCCCGAGATGCCTTTACTGCTTCTGTCTTCTGCTCTGGCTCTCTGTCTCCATGCAACCGCTTTATATTCTCTGCCCACACACGTCTGCACCGCTTTAAAACAGTCCAAGCTCACATCTGGCAGCCGGTATTGATCCAGCCCTCGCTGATGTGTGACGAAGCACAATGACATAGACAAGTGTAATGTATTTCTGTGATGCTCCGCTGTATTTTCAGCATCATTCCTCCAGTCTTCAGTGTCACATGATCTTCAGAAATCAGAATAATATGATGATTTACTGCTCAAGACACATGAAGATTATTACCAATGTTGAGCACAGTTGTGCTGCACAATATTTTTGTAGAAACTGTGATGCATTTAATTTTTTTTTTAGTATTCATTTTTTGTCTTTACTATCACTTCTGGATCAATTTTAAGCATTATCACTTAACATATATATTTTGTATTATTATTATTTAAAAAAGACCTTTTGAACAGTAGTGTGTAGATATAAATAATGTAAAGAGTAATTAAGAGAAAGAGTAAATACATCTGACTGGTTCTCTGGCCATGTGAGTGAGATGTGAGAGTTGCTCAGACGTCCATCAGTGAGAGTGTTAGTGAATCACACACACATGATGAGATCTGATTACCAGGCTGCTCAGAAGCTCTCACTAACAACAGTCATTTCCATCTCTGCTGCCGTCGAGTGTGTGAGACTTCTTGTGTTGTGTGTGTGTGTGTTTACGTGATCAGTGCTGTCCTGTCCTCAGACCCTTCACACCTGCCATCTCTTGTGTGTGTGTGTGTGTGTGTGTGTGTGTGTGTGTGTGTGTGTGTTTGAGTGACTGTGTCTATGATTACCTTCAGGTTCCACAGGAAACCCCTCCCCGTCCCGGGATGGACAGCAGAGACGCCAGCAAGGTGGTCATCGTCCTCCCTCGGCCGACACCTAACATCACCTGAGCAAACACACACCTAACACTGCACACACACATCTCATCCTTTTCCATTGCAGACCTCACGACTCCAGCCCTCTTCTCTCACCTTCACCAGATTGATCATCCGTGTGTTTGTCCATGCATTCATCCATCTCTCTCTTTCTGGTTGTGTTGCTTGTTGATTATGTGTGTGTGTGTGTGTGGTGTTTCTGGACCTTAGTCGGAGGAGATGCCATGTTTGATTCAGTACCAGTGAGAGCAGAGCTGTGAGCGATAGACGTACAGTGTGTTCAGTCAGACACAAATATAGAAACCTCTTTACAAGACTCATTTTATTGAGAGATGAATGTGGATGTAATGCAGTAATAAGAATTGTTTTCAGTTTTCAGCAATAGACCCTTCAGCAGACTTGATGGTTCATACATAAACATGTATATCACTGTACTTTGTTTTATTACAATGGCTTTCAATGACAGAAAACTAGTTAAAACTAGTGTAAATACTGCTGCAGAGGGGGTGCAAATATGACTAATATCACTTTTGAGCAAAGTAATCAATCTCTCAAATTTTTCAGCTTTTGGAAAGTCATACAAATCCTAGGTTTTTACTTTTGCTTTTGCTATTGAACAAAAATGGAAAGGCAAAAAATATATTTGTTGTAGTTTGTGTTCACGGCTTCTGAGAGCCGCGGCTATGTTTCCTCTCGCTTTAGGCCTCTCATGCATCACATATTTCAGTGAAACTGCACTCACAGAGCAGACTGAACATCTCCTTGTCAGAGACACTGACTTCGACTAAGGTCTGCAGGAAGTTTGTTTCCTTCGGTTTTTGTTCTGTGGTCATGGTTTATGTTTTTGCTTTTCTCTCCATCCCTCGTGTGTGTTTGTGTGCTTGTCTGGTGTAGAGCGCAGAGGTCAAACCCGAAGTCAATGGCCAGCCAGAGGTCGTAGAGGTCGTGGAAGAGACCGTTGTCATCGAGGAAATCGTCAAACCCAGAAGCCCCGCCCCTGAGGCCTCTGTTCCCATGGAGACGGAGTGCGCTGCAGAGGTCAAGGAGGAGAGGAGTTTATCGTCGGACAGTGATAGTGAAGAGGAGGCGGAGTACCACGCTCAGCCGCCCTGCACGAGCATCTCCACCCAACAGATCAAAGAAGAGCCTGAGGAGGAGCAGGAGGCGGAGCATACTCAACAAGCCCCGCCCTCTGAGACAGAGTCACAGCCAATCACAGAAACAGCTGAACCCACCCTTTCTGCAGAGGAAGAGAAACCAGCAGAGCTGCCTGAAGAGGAAGAGCATACAGACGAGCCGCTGGCCACACCAGACGAAGCTCCCAATGGACACGCCCACCACGCTGAAGCCCCGCCCACTGAGGAGGAGGAGGAGCCTCACATTGTGAACGGCAGCGCCTCTCGTGTGGAAGCAGAGCACCTGCCGCAGGTTATTTGTTGTTCGGAGGTAATTGACATCCCGAGCTGAGACGGCCACACTTCTCCTCATCTCTTCTCCTCTTCCATTTCCTCTCCTTCCTCCTTCCTGGATGAAGATCCTGCTTTATCTGCGCAAGGCTGAAACATCTCTCTAGCAACACTTTCTAAGCAATTGCAGTATAAAAGAAAGCTTTGTTCGCTTAAATGTTTGTCGTTCCATCCTCGTCTTTAAGTTGATTTTATATTCCATCCTACTCGACTACACACACACACACATATAAACACAATGCATGCAGGGCCTGTATCTTGTGCACTGGGTGTTGTGTATCGTTGCACGAGGCTTTGTTGTGCATGTTTTATGTCGCATAATTGATATCCAGATGATATGAGAAGTGTGTTTACATTGATTCTTCTCTCTGCTAGTAAAGATAAAGCAGCAGAAACTTCAGTAATGCCACTGAAATGATTTGAATGCACAGATAAATATCACACATCTGAAGTATTGGTAGAAATGAAAGCTTAATATATTGACATCTGATATCGTATCAGCACATCGCTGTGTGTTTTTGTGCTTTTGCATGAGTGTGTCGTCCTGTAAACACTGCCTAAGATCACGAAACCAGAGCTGCACTGATGTATGGTCACATGGACATTTAGAAACTTTTTGGTTCTTGTCTGTAGGCTGCGTGTGTTATACCAAAGACGTCTAGTCTATAGTGGTGTTTCTTTGAGCTGTGTAGCTGTGGTGTGTGTGTGTGTGTGTGTGTGTGTGTGTGTGTGACATCAGACCGCACACCTCCTGTACCTGTGCTTCACACTGACGGTCTCTGTCTCTCTGTAGCCTCCTGTTGTGAAGACTGAGATGGTTACCATCTCAGACACGTTTGCTGCTCAGAAGACGGAAATATCCACTAAGGAGGTCCCCATCGTGCACACGGAAACCAAGACCATCACGTACGAGGCCGCGCAGGTGAGAGGGTCATGTGATCCTGTGACGTTTCTTACCTGAAACATTTGCTCAGGTCAGGGGTCACTGCACTGGATCTGTAATCGTATATATATGGTTCAGTTTAGATGCAGAAGCCTCTAAAATATACATCTAAAATGAGCATTTCTGTCAGGCTTCCTGGATTGGTATCCTGTCAAGCTGCTCATAATTTTGACACCTTCACCAGGATTGACTAAAGCTGTTGGCATCAGTGCAGAATCACGCAGCTGTGTTTCATCAGAGAGTGAGAGTGTTTGTGTTTGTTCTGTGATTGACAGCTGGATGGTCATGGAGAAGGGGAGCCAGGCGTGCTCATGACTGCTCAAACCATCACCTCTGAATCACTCTGCACCACCACCACCACACACATCACCAAGGTAACACACACACACACACACACACACACACACATCACCAAGGTAACACACACAACACACACACACACACATCACCAAGGTAACACACACACACACACACACACACACACACTAGGGCTGCAAACGAATATTCTAAATTCGAATGTGTATTCGAATAGTTTAAAAAAACGAATTTCGAAGGTGAAAATTAATATTCCAATTTTAAAAAAAATGTGGGAAGAAAACGCGGTGGTAGTAGAGGCGTGGTTGTCTGCTTTGCGAATGGGTGTGCTAGCGCGCCTGAGGGTTCAGGGACAGGTCACAGGAGTCGCACTGTCTGGCACAGCATCACTGCTGAAAGTTGACGCGTCTTCATGGAAAGATGGCAGCAAGTGCAGAGCCCAAATCGACCCCAGCAGAGAAAGTGTGGTAAAATAATTGACCCGCGAGATAAAGTTGTATGCAAGCTATTTACAGTTAGCATACCATTCGACCACTAGCAACATGAGGTCACATCTCAAAAATGTGCACCCAAATGAGCATGGCATAATGTGTGGAACTCCAGCTAAACAGTCACGTCTTGACACTTAACGTTACTTTGCATCGCCCGCCACAAGCTCTTTGTCTGCAACACGACAAGACGGATAAATTAATTTCGTTGATTTGTAAGGACATGAGACCGATCGGTATCGCGGATGGGGCACGCTTCGGGGAGTTCTGTCAAGCAAAGGATCCGAGGTTTGATTATTTATCGTTTCATGTCAAGAAAAAGTTCCATGTTTACCACAGCACTGCTCGCTCGGAGCATTCAATGTCAGTTCTATATACTGTAAAACGTCAATTAATATTAATAATATTTGTTTCAATTACTGAATGAAGCCTATATGCTATATTTGGGACAACAGTCGCGACCTTTAAATTGCTTGCACAAAACTCTTGATCAGCACTGAAAATGTGTTTGTTCATTTAAACCGTTATGTGCAGAGAACGTGAGGGTGAGAGAGCGTGAGGTCTGCAGTCTTGGACATTAGTTGAATTCCTTGTTTTTGTGTAGGTAATACATTGTCATATATGTTTAAACTTAAATAGACTACCTTGTATTATTTTGTCCTGTAATTGATGTAATGCGCGTCATTGACAACATTCAAACAGATGTTTGAATAGTTCGAATATTTGTGTTTTTTTTAGAGGGAATATTCGAACGTCATTTCTGAGCAATTTTGACAGCCTTAACACACACACACACACATCACCAAGGTAACACACACAACACACGTTGTGGTATTTGTGCTGATAAGAGAGGTTATGAGATGATGATGATCGTGTTCAGGATGTGTGATGCCAGGTAAGTGAAGGGTTATAGATGCAGAGCCCTGCCAGTCCTCTTCAATTGTTTTCTCTGTGTTTTAATGCCAGAAGTGAGTGTAATCTGGGACCATTGTTTAAAGACATCAAATCAAAATCAGCAATCGCTGGTAAATTGTGAATAACGTGTTGTCCTGTATCTGTTCAGTGCAGTGTGTACATCATGTCTGTGTCTCTTTAATGATTGACAGACACTAAAGGGCGGGCTGTCAGAAACTCGCATTGAGAAGCGCATCGTCATCACAGGAGACTCTGACATCGATCACGATCAGGTGAGAGGCAAAGACTGTCGTCTGTATTGATGCACACTCTGATTTGAGCCTCAGTCTGTAATTGTCCATCTCAGACGTCTTGTGGACGTTGTAGCAGGTTTCTTTGGTCTGACCGCTGAGAGACACATTTCCACTGGTGTGTCTTTAAGGATGTGTCGCGTGTCTCATTATTTATGGCTCCCTGCAACATGATCTTCTCAGGGTTTGTTGTGAAGAGCAAACAGTCAACCCAGACACTTCTGACTTTATTGAATCCTTTTAAATATTTGTCCAGATACTTGCTTTGGTTCTCTTTCATCATCTCGTGTTCGAGATCCACATATGGGAAGGGCATCCGTACCTGACCTCTGAAGAAGCATCTAATTTCACCAAGTCTGGCTAGACAGACAGAAGCGCGCAGCCAATGCCAGGTAAAGCCCCGCCCCCTTACCTAGGGGTATAATAATGGCAGCACCTCTGCTATTCTCCAGTTGACACTCGCTTCTCGCAATCTCTGCATTGACACAGTTTGGTTGGATTATGCTGCTCACCTTCGTGTCTTAAGGAGGACATATCGATTGATCAGCCTCCGCCAGACGGTTTTTCTGACTCAGATGGGGGACACGGTGACGACGACGCGCTACCGGGGGACTCCCGGGGCTCCTCCTCACTTGTTTGGGCTGACCAGCCCAATCCTGCATTCCCCAAAGAGGACATCTTCGCGGTCAACCTCATGTTCGCTGACGAACCGGCTGGTTCCCCAGGCTAGCAGCCACGCAGCCCTGCCTCAATCCTTCCTCCTGTAAGTGTGTGAGCGAGCGGCCGCTCTCCTCAACATTGAGTGGCTGGCTCCACAGAGTGCCAATGACCAGGAGAGGGATATTTACGACGGAAAAGTGTTGGGACCTCCTCTTCCCCGTCCTTCCAGCGTGCGCTAAATATATGAGGCACACTTGGAGCGACACGCTCGACTTCAAACACGGCCTTTCAGGCCTTGAAGTAAAGGATATGGCAGCTCATGGTATGGGTGCAGGGCTCCAGACTGCGACCAAATGGTCGCATTTTGCGACCAAATTTTGAGAGTGTGCGACTGAATTTTACATCCAGTCGCACATGTGCGACCAGTAGATTTGCACACGCACGCACGCAAACACACACACACACTTGCACACACTCGCGTCTCATTGAGTGATGCCTGTCTGTGAGGCGGCAAATGCGTGTGAGAAGAATAGGGAATGGCCACTGCAAGTGGCTAAAATGTGTGGAGGGGGAGGGGCCTAGAGATAATTGAGCGGGCGTAAACATCTGTGGGAAGGAAACTGAGACAAATATCATCACAACCTGATATGTGCGTGCGTCTGAGCTATGAGCAAGCGAACTATTGATTCGTTCTTCCGACCTGCGGCTAGTGTACCAGTGCCAGAGCCTAGTGTCACCGTCAGATGATGATTCAGAGTCAGAGGTTGGTGTGGCTAAAAAAGTCCGCACCAGGGCCGGCCCGTGGTATAGGCAAATGCTAAGGGCGCCACTCATCCATAGGGGCGCCAGAATGAGTGAACGAGTGATTTTTTTTTTTTTTTTTTTACATATTTTTTTTTATAATAGGCTACTATTTAAAAACCATTAATTCAAAACACTTCCAAATAAAGCAAAAAAAATAAAAAATCCGGCTCTTCAATCTTCCCCCGCCCATCGAGTGCTTGAAGTGCGTCAGAAACAGAGTGCGCGCACGATCAGTTGTTGGTAATTTGTTGTGTAGCGTGCCCGACGCCGCATCCAATGTAGACAGCACTGCTTTTGTTAACACACAGCTCGTAGAAACGGGCCTGGCAGCTCGCGCCAGTTCTAGACACGGTGAAAGTTTCCTGATTGTGACGGAAGGCCGAATTTACATGACACATTATAAATGAGCATAGTCTGCGATAGATACAGTGCCAAAAAGAAGAGAAGAGGATAAAGACAGAGGTAAAGAGATGTAGTGAAATAGCAATTTATTGCATAGGAGTAAGAACATACTATAATTTCATGGCAGTTATTTTTACCTTAAACTTAATGTTAGCAGTTGTTCTGAGATCTGAGTCCCCAGACTGTGATTTTGTACAATCAGTTTTAAGACGCATTTTTTATTATCACTTTTTGTTTTGTTTTTTTTTGTTTTTTTACTCTACAGTTGTGCAGTTTTGGGGGGATACAGTACAGGCCAAAAGTTTGGAAACATTACTATTTTTAATGTTTTTGAAAGAAGTTTCTTCTGCTCATCAAGCCTGCATTTATTTGATCAAAAATACAGAAGAAATGTAATATTGTGTTATATTATTACAACTTAAAATAATTTGTTTTCAATTTATTATAATTTAAATTATCATTTATTTCTGTGATGCAAAGCTGAATTTTCAGCATCATTACTCCATTCTTCAGTGTCACATGTGACATCCAGTCTATCACATGATCCTTTAGAAATCATTCTAATATGATGATTTATTATGAGTGTTGGAAACAGTTCTGCTGTAATGTGTGTGTGTGTGTGTGTGTGTATATATGTATATATATATATATATATATATATATATATATATGCATGAGGCGCCAGGTAAAATCTTGCAAATTGGTCAGGGCCGGCCCTGGTCCACACTCACCATTTTCGAGAAGACTGGCTGTAAGAATTCAGATGGCTGAGGTACTATAATTATTAGAACTACTTTTCACCAAATACAAAAGCCAGCTCGACCTTCAAAGGAAGAATGGCTTAAAACTTAACGAAACATACAACAATGATAAAGCATGCACACAAACTTTTTAACTATGCACATTTTTTATTCTGAGTGTATGGAATTTTGTTTACTATTTGTACTGTCATGACAGCGATGGTGCTGTCAGTTTACCTTGTTGCATCTTCAAAAGTGCAGAATAAAATGTGACACTGAATTTGAAACGGCACATTGTAATTTCTGCATCTATTATTAAAGTATTTATTAGTAATACAGTGGAAATTAGTAGATTTGGTTAGCATGTTGATTTACGGTGTGCGCCCCTAAATTTTCTGGTTGTGCCCCTAAAATTTTCAGTTGGGGGCCACTGTGCTCCTAGTGTAAAAAGTTAGTCTGGAGCCCTGGGGTGACCCAACCCCCCCACCCGCTATCGAGCCTTCCATCGCCAGGCACCTTAACCCCGCTCGGGGCGGGCTGCTCGCTCCCCCTAAGCTGGTCGTTCCCAACAAGATGGACTGTTTTTCTGCCTCAGTTAACCAGGCCGCATACAAGTCCTCGGCCTTGGCTGTCAGGGCCCTGAACGTCTCGTCTCTCCTCTCCGCTTACCAGATGGAGATTTGGGACGAATTAACAGCTAGAAAAGGGAACTCCTTCTCTAGCCTTGTGGAAGGAGATCCTCACGGTGAACAACCTCGTCCTTCGTAACGCTCGGCAGGCTGTCCAAGCCTCTGGGCGCTCTATGGCGCTTTCTGTGGTGGGAGAGCGCGCGCTCTGGCTTAACCTGTCAGGCCTTCCTGACAGTGAGAAGCGGCGCATCACGGGCGCGTCGGTTGAGGCCGCCCAGGCTCTCTTCAGCCCCGCCATCCCATTGATGCAACAATGGTGTGACGACAAAAAGCAGGAGGACGAGGCCTTCAAGTTATGTCATCCTAGGCAGGCGGCCCCACGCCAGGCACCCCCTGCACGTTTGCCTAACACTCCTGCCATGGGACGACACTTTCACCAGGGCAAGGAAAGGCCCCGCAACAAACCCCCACCACGGCAGAATAACTCACCGCCTGCTAAGCACTAGGGAAAATCGACTCCCGCCGTGACTGGAAGACCATCAAACCCTATCGACTCGAAATGTAAGCGGCCTGCCTGATGTTCGGTTGATGGGGACATCGAGTCCGCGTTCACGGGCCACGAGCCCTTTGGACTCTCTTCCTGTCCCAGGACTGACTCATGGCTCGCTCGCCCATGCAATAAAACAGAACGACTGGTTCACATCGGTCGACCTGAAAGATGCTTTCTTCCAAATAAGAATTTATCCGCCACACAGGAAGTTTCTTCATTTCGCCTACCAAGGCACATGTTACGAAGTCACAGTTCTGCCGTTTGGGCTCAGTCTAAGCCCCTGGTGTTTCTGTCTGTGTGCGGAGGCGGGTTTAGTACCCATGAGAATGTCAGGTCTGAGGATTCTGACATACATAGATGATTGGCTCATCATAGCCGAATCGAAAGCGAAAGTGTTGCAGGACACCTGCCGTGTGCTCACGCAAATCACATCTCTCGGGTTCAGAGTGTATGTGAGCAAGAGCAATTTTACACCCAGTCAGAATGTCATTTTCCTGGGTTTGGAGTTGAACTCAGTCTCCATGCGAGCGTGTCTCTCCCAAGAGCGCGTTCTCTCTCTAATGAACTGTCTGTCGCAGTTCAGAGAGGGGGCGAAAGTACAATATCGCACATGCCTCAGGCTGCAGGGTCTTATGGCTTCATCTATCCAGGTTGTACCACTGGGACTCCTGAGAATGAGAGCGTTTATGAAATGGGTTTTGTTACTACATTTCATCCCGATGCACGATCTTTGCCGCTCTATAATAGTGACGCGCGTCTACTCGGCAGCCTTGCTCCACTGGTAGAGCGCAGACTTTTATGCACAGGTAACCCCTCTGGGGACAGTTAGGATCTGGAAAGTTGTGATGACAGATGCGTCCTTAACAGGCCGGGGTGCCACCCAGGAGGGCAGAACGGTGAACGGTCTGTGGCCGAGCAGGCTACGTTCAGCACACATAAATTATTTAGAGCTTATGGCCGTATTGAAAGCTCTGAATCATTTTCTGCCTCGCTTGCAGGAACATCATGTGCTCATCATGTGCTCGCTGCGACAAAACCACGACAGTGGCTTATATCAACCGTCAGGGTGGCGTGTGCTCGTCGAAACTTCACGCTCTAGCTTACAAGCTTTTAGTGTGGAGCAGATGGGTTTTCCTGTCGTTACGCTCAACAGAGCCGTTGTTAATAGAGAAGATGCACGAATAAACACTGAAAATGAAGTGGATTTGCGCATCTTCTCTATTAGCAACGGCTCTGTGTAGTAACAGCTGCTCTGTGTGAAATCACGCACCTGATGGAATTAACTGCTTTACTGACGAGATGCGCATTAACGATTGGCCGATCGTGATCGGAGCACCCCTATTCTAAACAGAGGCGCTTCTATCAAGGGGAAACCCAATCTACGTAGATTGTAGATAGTGGATATGTTATGGATGAGATTTGGACAGGCAACCGTAGATCTATTCGACTCGCGAGAAAACTACCATTGTCCTATGTTCCTCTCGCTAAAGGACGTGGGCGCGCCCCTCGGGGTAGATGCACTGGCCCAACCATGGCCCAGAGTGCTGCTGTATGCCTTTCCTCCCCTGTGCCTAATAATTTCTACACTGGCCAGGGTGAGAGAGCAGAGCCTGTCTCTCATTCTGATAGCACCCAGGTGGCCCAAAGCACCATGGCTGGCGGAGATAATCCCTCTGTTATATGCCAAGCCGTGATGCCCCCAGCACGGACCTATTGTCCCAAGCGAACGGGGAGATTTATCACCCACACCTGGACAGGGTGGCTCTTTGGGCGTGGCCCGTGAGAGGATGAACCTAAGCGCACTGGGGCTTTCGCCATGTGTGATTGCTACTATACAGGATGCCGGGGCCGTTTCTACGCGATCCTTGTATGGCAGTAAGTGGCAAGTGTTTGAAGGGTGGTGTGATGGGCATGATCTCACATCTTATCAGTGCTCAGTTCCTGATATTTTGTTTCCTCCAAAACCTCTTGGAAAAAGGCAGGTCTTTTTCCACAATTAAGGTCTACTTGGCTGTGATTTCAGCCTGTCATGTGGGCTTTGAAGGCTCAACAGTCGGGCAGCATCCTCTAATGCGCAGATTTATGAAGGGTTCCCGGCGCCGCTTGCCAGTCATCAGCAGAACTGTTCCTGAGTGGGATCTCTCCATGGTGTTGGAGGCTCTGCACCTTTTTCTTCCCAGGAGGATGAGAGGCTAAATGCTCTGTGTCCCGTCTGTGCTTTACCGACATGTATGAACAGGACCAGTGTTTTCCGGAAGAGCGACCAGCTCTTTATTTCATGGGCACCCCCTCATGGAGGGAATCGTATTTCTAAGCAACGCCTCTCACATTGGCTTGTGAATGCTATAGCTTTGGCTTATGAATCAAAGGGAATGCAGGCACCAGGGGACATCAGAGCTCATTCCACTAGGGCCATTGGCACCTCTTGGGCTTTGTTTAGGGGAATGTCGCTAAAGTACATCTTCTCCGCTTCCAGTTGGGCTTCTCCTGGATGTCACCAGTATCTCGATAGCACATTCGGTTTTAGGGGTGGGGTCTTCTTAGCCCTTCCCTGCAACCCAGTTGGAAGTGATAAAGAAGGAGTGAATGGGCCGGCTGGCCATGCACGTCCCTGTCATTAAGCATGTGTTTACATTCCTTTTCTGGATGCATTTATATGCACATTGGTTATTGTGTGTGAAGCTAACATTTTTTCATGTGCTGCATATGCACAGCAGTCACAATTGTGCATCAGTATTGCAGGTCATGAGTATGGGACGTGTCAGGCACCGCCTCTCTGGGGTGACCGTCCTTCTCTGGCTTTCAGAACCTCACTGTGAGTGTATTGGGCAATCGGGGAGCTGTCCATGTCTCTACCATAGGTGGATCTCGAACACAATATGATGAAAGAGAACAATAGGTTACTGTCGTAACCCCGGTTCTCTGAGACATCAAGTGGGGAGATCCACCAGCTTGCCCCGCTTGCCACACGAGAAGCAAATATACTTACTGGAGAATAGCAGAGCTGCAGCCATTATTATACCCCTAGGTAAGGGGGCGGGGCCTTTCCACTTCTGTCTGTCTAGCCAGACTTGGTGCAGTTGGATGCTTCTGCAGAGGTCAGGTACGGATGCCCTTCCCATAGGTGGATCTCTCCACTCGATGTTTCAGAGAACCGGGGTTACGACAAACTTATGATTATTTTTCATGTTAGTTTTGAAGGTTATGTTCCAAGTTACTGAGCAGTACAGTCACATTAATTTCTCAATTTAACACATATAGCCCTGCAAGGCAAAAGTAAAAAAAATGACAAACCATTTAGGGAAATATAGGGGTGAGCGATTCCTCTTTATTTTATTGTTAATTATAAATGTGAGCAAAAATTTCCAATTATAAAGAAAAGGGCAAACATAAGATAAATAAACAGTGCTTAACATTTTTCTGGTACAGTAAGTCTATTTAACAGCAGCATTCAAGTGAGAAATTTATAATGAATAATTAAATGTAAAAAAAACAAACATTAAATCTACATTGATTTTGAATAATGCTCCTAAAGTTGTGAGAATACTAGAGCAGTCATTGTGTTGTTAGACTGCACATTAATGATCCAGACACCGCAGGGTTATACTGCTCCAGTATATTCACACATATGAAATTGTTATTTTTTTGGGGTTCACTTAAAACAGAGAAAACTGTGTTTATGTGAACTTAGTGTTTCTTGACACGTTTATTCAGTCTCTCACTGGGTTCATACTGTACAGTGTTGAATCAAAAGTCCTAAAGTTGAGTAAGTGTGAGTGTGCGGCTGTGGTTGTAGTGTGGAGGAGCTCATGATCCTCCGATCCACAGACTAACTGTGTCGTGTGACACACACATGCACACACTTTCTGTCTGATATTTGCCGTCCTCATAGACTGAGACGTTCACGCAGGTCCCAGCATCAGTCGTTCACGTGCTTGTGTGTTTCCCATCATCTGTGTGTGTTCTTGTGTTGGGTTGTTCATTTTTTTCTTTAAATCTTGTGTGTTTGTGTTGGTTTACTGTGGGCGGGCTCAGGCGTTGGCCCAGGCTATAAAGGAGGCCAAAGAGCAGCACCCTGACATGTCTGTCACTCGTGTGGTGGTCCACAAAGAGACGGAGCTCGCCGAGGACGAGGACTGATGGACAGGTAAACGCTCTTGATGACCGGCTCTCCTCCTCCAGCCAGAAACTGATTCTTCTTCTTCTAGTTTTCATCTCTCCTTTTGTGTGTGTCTCTTTCTGTTCTGTGTCCTGGGTCTGCTCCGTGTGCTTCTCATGTTAAAGCAGTGCACATCCACTCATCTGCTTCTGTCTCTTATTTTAGAGGATGCTCACACACCTTTGAATGACATGTATGATCTCTCCATTAACAATCTAGTAGTAGTGTTATATGATAATATTGAGTCCCTAACTTCCATCATCCTGGTAATATAAAACTCTCAGTACTGTAGTGATTGTTTTTGCTAATCACTGCTACCTATTAAAATATAATTATTTATTATAAATATAGCTGCAAGTGGCAATTAAGGAGGCATGCAAGTGTGGCTAGGAACATTAGACCAACTGCAAAAATCAAGACATTTATTGATGAATCAAGGTTTACACTCAATTATGGCAAAAGTCATTAATCCAGTCAATTGTTATATGAACTAATTGCAATAGGTTATCAAAGTGATGTGAGGTCAGTGTGAGGGAAAATTGACAGGTTTTTGTCAATATGTCGATGCTTTGCAGAGATACAGCCTCAGAATCATTTTTTCAGCATGTCATCAGAATTGTAGAACTGTAGTGTGCTGAAACTGTTCAGTTTGATCTCCATACACTAAAGCATTGAGCAGAAGTAGCCTCAAGTTCATTTCAGCGTGTTCTCTAACTAAACTTGAATTCCATACATTTTTGGTCTGAAAATGATCTGATGTGTTGTTTATATCAGAGTAACAGTCTAGGAGGAGTTCAAGTTTTTTTTTTTTTTTTTTTTTTTATATATCAAAATTAGTTTTAGTCGTTTTTGGTTTAAAAGTTATTAGCATGTGTGTGAGTAAAGATTTGGACAGGGTTTGAGGTAGAGACTCGATATTTGCTGTGGATAATGTTCAGACTTTCCTCCGTCTGTGTGCCAGTTTTAATGAGTTAGTATTCACAGCACAATGAAAGTATCCCAGACTGAGTGCAGTGTAGGGGGCGTGATTGAAGTGTCCATCAGCAGTGCTGGTTCCAGGACCTCATAGTGAACAGGTGCAGTGCTTTAGTGCTCGTATGAGCCCCGTCACGTCTCCAGCGTGACCTTCGCTCCTCTGAGACCCTTCTCAGTGCTGCTGATGCGCTTCCCTCGGATGTGTTGTTTCAGGATGAGAAGTATCCCAGGCCACAATATCTGGAGGAACCGTGTTTAAATCTAGAGCACGTCTGACTGTCCTCGATACCTTCCGATGCTGTGAGGGATGAAGATACAGAGTCAGTGTTTCATCAGCTGAGCATTCCTGATTTGTGTCATGTGATCACGTGTGTTTAAAAAGGGCTCATCATGTAAAGTGAGCCTGAGCAAATGGATCCAACACCCAAATATCAAACGTATTATTAGTGAAAAAATACAATTATGGAAATTATTTGGTTGAAGTGTTTATTAATTAAATGCCAGCTCTGGGGTAAAATGTGTCAGATACTTTGTGGTAAGATGTGCCAAGGAAATATTAATATTTCAGTAATGATCTGAATATTTAATCCTGGCTGCTGTATGACAATGTAAATAATCCCCCTCAGCGGTCCATATTCTGGAGTGTAGAGACGCCCAGCACTTGTGTTTGTCAAACTGAGCAAAACCGACAATACTTGATAATACTGCATCTAAAATGTAGCACAACATTGACTGCGTGAAGAATTGGTATTGATTTTACACTATAATTCAATAAATATGAAGTGAATCATCCTGCATCACGTTCATCAGAAACAGCTTTTTTAATAATTAATCGTGCTAAATTAGCAGATTAGATGACCAGGTCTTGATAGTTTAACTTTATTAAATGTAATCCGTACTCCTCATCTTGATACGTGTGACCGTGTTTATCCTGTAGAGCACATCTCTCTGTAGCTCAGGAGATGCTAGTCTCAGCGGTGTTCTCTTAGCTTTAGTACGGCTGGCACATCTTACCCCGCTCCCCTCCTGACGCTGTGCAGATGTGGATAGTAACGGTTTACTGTGGCTTCTTTCACAGAGCTGAAGTCCAGCACGTTCCTCCAGAGGTCAGAGGTCATCCCTTCGTCCGGCTCTGATCCTGTACAGAAACACATCTTCATCTTCTGTCTTTCACAACCACTTAGCTAACATTTGTAGCTTTTTATTTTTTTAGTCTTCCTTTTATCTCTCTCCCTCAAAAGATGGTCTTTACCATTTCTGAAGACCAGAACGATGTTATTTTTATTGTTAATTAGTAATGCACATTCCTAGTTCATGAGGAGTAATGGATCACCTTGTGATAATAAGAATAGGAGGAGCCTGTGAGCGCATGAAGGTGACGATGGGGGCGGGGCTAAAGATGGGTGGGGCTTCCTGATGTACAGCACTGTCTGATTCTCATTGGTGGATGGCAGAGCCAATCATTCCTCAATGCAGTCAAACACACACACACACACGTTCCCCCGAGGAGAGGACGAGCAGCTTCACCTCTCTCAGAAACAAGACCAAATGCCAAACACCCCATTCAACATGAACCCTAGGCAGCTCTTTGGGAACCTTCTCATTTCCAGCCATTTTCTGGCACCAATATTCAGAGATATATTTGAAGAAACCTGTATTTTCTTCTGTTTTAAAGCTGATGATTTTGGAGGAGGTCGCTCCGTGTGCCCTTTTAAATATTTTCACTCTGTTTCAGATACTTGTGATTAAATGAACAAAAGAGATTGAGCTGCCAGCGCTGATGATTTTAAAGGTGGAGCGAGGCCTGTGCGCTCTCTCTCTCCCTCTCTCTCTCTCTCTCTCTCTCTCTCTCCCTCCCTCTCTCTCTCTCTCTCTCTCTCTCTCTCTCTCTCTCTCCTCCATCAGCCCTGTGTATAGCAGTTAATGGTAGAATTGACTCTGTTCTGTTTTTTAAGCAGCTTTGGATGATCCGTCATGTTTTTATGCCCCACCCGACCCTTTGTGTAACACTCTTACAATTAAAGTTGCTTTATTCTCTAATAATCCTGAGTCTGATGGATCTTCAGTGTGTGTGTGTGTGTGTGTGTGTGTGTGTGTGTGTGTGTGTGTGTGTGTGTGTGTGTGTGTGTGTGTGTGTGTGTGTGTGTGTGTGTGTGAGTGTGAGTGAGTGAGTGAGTGAGTGTGTGTGTGTGTGAGTGAGTGAGTGAGTGAGTGAGTGAGTGAGTGTGTGTGTGTGTGTGAGTGAGTGAGTGAGTGAGTGAGTGAGTGAGTGAGTGTGTGTGTGTTTTGGGGGTTTTGATGGGATTATTTGTGGTTGCACTCGGGGTCAAGGTGCGTTCAGGAGTTGTTTAGTTAGCGTTAGCATCACTGTTGTAGCAGTAATGTCAGGTGCTGCAGTACCATCAGAAACACTATTTCTTAATGTGTAAAACTAAACCTATAAAAAAGCACCAAACTGCTGAATGCATCTTAAATTCATGCCAACCCTTAAGAATAATTTTATTCCAGAGTGCTCTTGGTATACTACTTTTAAAACTAAAAATAGGACAGTATCTTTGTTTACTTTTTATGTACTTCTCAGAAATATACTTCAAATGAGATTTCCTTGACTTCTGCTTATATTTAAATCTAAATATATTTGAGCTATACTCCTAGAATCTGTTTTCATTATTATAGACTTTCCAAAAGACACAAGTGAAGAATAAAGAAACAACAGATACTAACACATGATCTAACACCATCATCTGACATGAAACAGCAGTAAACATGTAACGTGATGGAATAAAATGTAATAATTACAGTCAAGCTTTGGGGTGCTGATCAACTCCATCTATAATTTGATTGTCATTCTGAATCACATTCATAGTCTTTTTTCTTTCAGCTTTTTGTTCAAAATGTTATTTCTTTATTTTTTTATGAAACTCTCTCAAAGTGTTAAAAAAAATGCATGAAGCTAGAATATAATGTTTTTGTTCACAAGCAGATATCCTGTTCTTTCTTTGGATGTTTTGTATGTTCAGATATTCATATAACAAAATATATACACATTGAAACCTAAACAGGGACATAGTAGTTTACTTAAAGTATGATGTAAAGTTCACTTAAAGAAAACGTATGAGTATACTTGCAGTATAAAACTACTAAGTATTTAATTAGTAAACTGTCAGTGTACCTATAAGTTCACTTTTAGTATAATTGCAGTACACACTACAGACAGAGGTAAACTAGTTGTGTACTCAAAGTTTGTTACTGTTATACTTGAAGGATACTTAAGTAAACTTTTATATACTAGAAAGTGTGCCAATTTAGTCCCAAGGAGTAATGAAACAGTACACTTACAAGTATACTACTAGAACACTGATATTTTCTATACTTGCTACATGAAGTATAATTAAAATATACTTGAACTTTACTTAAGTATACTTAATGAAATAAACTTGATGTATTCAACTTTTTTGTGTTTTTGAAGCTCCAAATGCATGTAAGCATTGTCACTGGTCTGAGATATACACGATACAAGTGATAGTAGTGATAGTCCATTACGACGACAAGAACATTACAATATTAGTTTCTATGTGATTCACACGCATTCTGAGTCTTCGGTGTTGTTCTCAGTACTGCAGTTCTCCTGAGGTCAATCAGAATAAAGAGAGCTGTGTGATGTCTGAGAGTGTCCTGCTGTGACACCACGTCTCTCTACGCTCTTTCATATAGCCCCAAACAGCAGATTTCTGTCTCTTCATGGTTTCCTCATTGATCTTGATCAAGTTGAAGCCTCATGTGTGACGGTGTGTCCTCAGACTTCTTTGACATTCACATCGTCAGCCGTTTCTGATGGAGCTGAAAGTAGGATACTGTAAAAAACAAAAGATGAACAGTAAAGGAACAGGTCAAGGTAACTGCTCATAATAGACATGAAGTGTAGACTTCACCAGTGACAGCAGACTGCATGGAGACAGGGTTTTCTTTCTCTATAATACACACGTGTGCGTCTCGTGACTGGTGCGGTCTGATGCGTCTACATCTACCTCGCTGTGGTCACACACAGGTCTCTGCTGCGGTCATCACGCTGGTCTTGTCCTCTGTGTCCTGTGTCTGCAGCGGGGCTCGTAACACAGCTGATAGTGTGTGTGCCAGGGGTCAGGGGTCACGGCCAGCTCTTCCTCTGCTGAAGGACAGAAGAGCGTGATGAACACCAGCACACAGACTCGCTCTCATCACTGTCCTCCTTCAGCTTCTCATCTGCACTACTGAAGGGGACAGTTCACCCAAAAATGATCCGATTCATTCACTCTCATGTTTTTCCAGACCTGTATGAATTCATTTCTGCTGAACACAAAACATGTTTCGATGAAAGTTGCTGGTATGACTTCCATTGTGTGAAAGAAACTCTGGTTACACACATTCATCAAAACATCATCTTTTGAGCTCCGGGGGTCTGAAACAACACGAGAGCGAGTAAGTGAGGATATGATTTTCATTTTTGGGTTTTAATCTTTGCAAACTCGCTGCTAGTTTCTCTGTAGTTACTGTACGTGAGCTTTATGTCTCAAACACACTAAGATTGTCTTCAGATGACCGTCTGAAAGCTCAGTTGACTCTTATTAGCGTCTGATCAAACGCATCTTCAATTCCTTGTCATTCAAACACAAAGATAATTGATGGATCAGTGTTTTCTAATTTTATTACACACAAGCTGAGCATTGCACATTCACAGGAAAGCTGCTTTCATTCTTCACATGTTCCGGTACAACACTTAATGACTAAAGTCAAGTTTCTCTTTAATCGAGGAGGAAAGTAGCACAAAGGTACTCTGTAAAAGTGACTCTGTGTGTGTGTGAGAGAGAGAGAGAGAGAAAGAGTGTGTGTGTGTGTGAGAGAGAGAGAGAGAGAAAGAGTGTGTGTGTGTGTGAGAGAGAGAGAGAGAGAGTGTGTGTGCGTGCGTGTGTGTGTGTGTGTGTGTGTGTGTGTGTGTGTGTGTGTGTGTGTGTGTGTGTGTGTGTGTGCGTGCATATCCAACATTAAGTTGATGAAGATGCATTGTTAGCATGAATGCTAGTGCAGCTACCAGACGAGACTGGGGTGGTTTTATCACCAGTTACAAAAATCATGAAAATGAAGACTGAAAGACTGAATCTTAGAAATATGTAATCAATATTTCATCTTGCTGAAGTTTTTAACTTCTCAGCTCATACATTTTTTTTAGTAAATACACTTCATATTCCAAATAAATATAATGCAGGTCCTGCTTGTGCTGTTTTCATACACACACTCAAGTCATTATTCATGGTTCTTTTCATTGAGTTATGATGGGAATATACAGTATATACACAAACACTAATCACAAGTTTGTGGCCAGCAAGATTTAGTATTTTTGATTTTATATATATATATATATATATATATATATATATATATATATATATATATATATATATATATATATATATATATATATATATATCCATTTCTAAGCCAAATTTCTGAATTTCTACCAAGGATGCATTAAATTGATCACAATTGACATTAAATATGTTTATAATGTCGCAAAAGTAACTTTCTGTTCATCTGTGAATCCTGAAAATTTTAATTTATCAGTTTGCACAGAAATATTGTGCAGCACAACTGTGTTCAACATTGATAATAATCAGAAATGTTTCTTGAGCAGTAAATCATCATATTATTCTGATTTCTGAAGATCATGTGACACTGAAGACTGGAGGAATGATGCTGAAAATACAGCGGAGCATCACAGAAATACATTACACTTTAACACAGATTCACACAGAAAACAGATGTTTTAGATTACAATAATATTACTGTATTACCTGTATTTCTAATCAAATAAATGCAACCTTAGAAATGTTCTTACTGAGCGTACGCTTCTGAGTGGTAAAGTACAGCTGTATAGGTCAGGTCAGGTCTTACTCTCTCTGAGTGTCCAGCTGAGGACAGCGATGAGGAGCAGCAGGAGCGCCGTCACGGGGAAGAAGACTCCCGTCCACAGGAACCATCCCGGGAGCTCGTCCAGGAACGCCGCCGGAGTGGACATCAGCTCGCTCTCTGCAGCTGGACCTTGAGCTCTGAGGGAAAGCTGAAACCCGTGATGATTTAGAGGGATTTACTGCGGCTGGTTAATGCTTCACTGACTGACCTCTGAACCCCAGAGAGCTGCTGCTGTTATCAGAACTGACTCTAGTGCATGGCAGAGTTCATGAACAAAGGTGAAGGATGATCTGTGCTTTCTGAAACTTCAAGAGTTGGGATTTTATGTCTTTTGGGAAACATGATTTGTCCATACAATGATAGGAGATCTGAGACAGTCACGCTGCAAAGATTAGTTGAAAAGTACTTTATCCAGCTCACATGCTGTACAGCTCTTCAGAAGCAGACTGAGGGAATCACTGAAACTCAGCAGGATCACAATATGCCAGTTTTGAGGAGTGTGCGTTGAAATGTTTAGAGAATAACTAGTCTTTCAGTGTGTCTCTCACACAAAGCATCAGGTCTAGTGCTGAACTACCTGAGATCTGCACATCATCATCAACTAAACAAGCTTTTCCACGCAGCTGTGTGCAGCATCTTCTACTGGACCTGAGTGAAAGCAGTGTTCAGGTCAGCCAGACATGAGCAGGAGCGTGTTTTCTGTTCATCAGAGCAGACGGTTGTTTTTCTCTCTAGACTCTGTGTCTTGAGTTTAAATGAGCACACCATGACAGGCGTTTTCAAGAAGATTAAAAGCTTTATCATGTCTGTGGTTTGAGCTTCATTTACATACGGTGACATTTGATAAAGAAACCCAATGCCTCTGATCTCCTGCTCATCCTCCTCCTCCTCCTCTCTCTCTCTCTCTCTCTCTCTCTCTCTCTCTGTCTCTCTCTCCCTCTGTCTCTCTCTCTCTCTCTCTCTCTGTCTCTGTCTCTCTCTCTCTCTCTCTCTCTCTCTCTCTGTCTCTCTCTCTCTTCTGCTATCTCTTCCCTGTAGAGATCAATGGTTTTTCTCCGCTGTTGATCACTGGTTGATTACACATCAGCACAGTCGCTCTGATTAAATGCATTGTCTTTTATATTTAGACTATAGCACTACTGTGTTCTCTCGGTTTGTCTTTCTCCCAAATTGGATTTGCTTTGCTTTCTCGTGCACTTACTAAAATTGAAGGTCAAAATTAAAACCAAAAGCAGCCCTTTAATGGACTCAGGAAAAAAGCCCTTCAAAGGAAATATCATGAGAGAATAAATTTTGCTTGACTTTTTTTAACCCTATAAATTCTACTGCATCTTAATTGATACACTCATTTCAAATGGTTTGACACAATCAACCCATTACTGTTAAGAGTGTTTCACACGATCTACTCCATGCCTTCTGTTCGTTTTTTAATTCAAGTCAAAGCTCTTGTGCTGTAACTGTACAAGCGTCCAGCTTCAGCTCGACTCAGATCTCTCCTGATTGTGATCAAGTAAAGGTCAGAATAAGGTCAGTAATATCTCCAGATGAACTCTTCCTGGACTGAAGCAGCTCAGCTTTACTTGATTCTCCATCAATCATGTTTTAGAGTCTCAAATCTGATCCTCAGGATCTTTTGAGGAGCGTTTGTTTCTTCAGCTCTCAATCACTGCATTATATGTTTGGATCATTTACATCTCATCTTATTACTGAAGATATAGAGCCACGACTGATCTTTAGGACATTTTATGTCAGTATCTGCCCTACTGTTAGAAATATCTCTCATTACAAGCCGTAGCAGAAATATCCTCCATATTCGCTCTATATCAGATTATATGGGCCATAAAAGCCTGATGTAACAATAGGATACTGATATTTTAGATTATAAAGATTTTGTCTACTGTAACAAATGAGTGAGATGTCACACTCTGTTGTGTCTTTTTTACAAACACACAATCATTATATTTCCCTGCAATGCAGCAACGGATGCTGAAAGTTTGTGTTCTTTTAGTTTAGCTTTGTGCATCAGCAGTAACACATCTGAGCGTTTACCACATTCATTCGATGCGCTCTATGTATGTGTGTTGATCAGTGTTTATATGTCAATAAAAGCCTTAAATCTAATCTGTTCATCTTATAAAGCAAGTGTGTCTCTTCAGATTAACCCCCCTGAGCCTTGTGGAGCACTTTTAATTATGGATGGATGCATTTTTTTTTTTTTTCGGGCTAAACCCAACCATTTTAAATCTTGGAAGAACCAGGACATTTTTTTATATAACTCTGACTGGATTCGTCTGAAAGTAGAAAGTCATACACATCTAGGGTGGCTTGAGTGTGAGTATAGCATGGGCTAATTTTCCTTTTGGGGTGACCTGTCCCTTTAATTTGTGTTCCAAAGATGAACAAAGTCATATGGATTTGAAACAACATACAGTAAGAGAGAATAAATGATGACAGAACTTTCATTTTTAAGTAAGCTATGACTTTAAGACACATTAACAGAATCCCTGGATTTATATGATTACCATATTTTGAATCATATTTCTAATTCATCATTTGTATGAAATAAATTAAGGAGATGGTTAAAGGAAAGAGGCAAAATAATGTGTAGTAGAAGAGAAAGAGATGTGTTTGATGTGTTTGTCTCTGCTGTAGTCACTGACTTCTCTTCATCATGGAGAATCTTTTCAAAGAAACTGTGGAAGGAGGATGTTAATCTCACTGATGACACTGCGTTCATTCACCATAACCAACTCTAATGTCAGAAAATG
Source organism: Carassius auratus (assembly GCF_003368295.1). Taxonomy (NCBI): domain Eukaryota; kingdom Metazoa; phylum Chordata; class Actinopteri; order Cypriniformes; family Cyprinidae; genus Carassius; species Carassius auratus. The sequence continues at coordinate 17,799,859 of NC_039287.1, read as the reverse complement.
AAGACCAATTACTAAAGTGCACAGACGACAGGTTTAATTGCTACTCCCTTACACTTTCAGTGATTTAGTTGGATGATGATTTGAAATGAACATTCTTACCCTGTGTCTTTATTTCATTCCTGGTCTGAAGTGAAAAGAGTTTCATTTATTTAACACAATCACACTCATCATGAACTACAGCACCGTGCTCCAGTAATGCTGTCCTCAGTATGCACATGTATTTGTTTCTAAAGTAACTGAATGAAGTCTCGTCCAATAGCCAATTAATTATGTTTCCTTCTGCAAAATGCGTTTGTCTATCAATGATCTGTGAGGCTTTAGTTGATGTGTGTGTCTCATGAGAATTTATTTGCATACAGTTTTAATCAGGGTGATCTAACAAGGTCCTTTGTGTCCTATAGGCACAATTATTTCAGGTCAACAATAACCTCAAATCATATTCCAAAAATAACTTCAAGAAACGTAGTTCACTTTAGATTTAGTAAAAGTACTCTCAGTGTGAAAATATTCAGCATAGTTTTTAGACAATTTATTCTTCAGGACTGAAAATGAAAAAATTAAATTCATGCTTGCTTTAAGGGACAAGTGATAAAAAAATGATCAAATTCAATGCCAAAAATATTCTTTAATATTATCTTCAATTAACAATTTGATTCCATTATGACTGTCAGGGACCAAGCAGTTAAGCAAGAGGAGTCGCAAGGGAAATTAAAAAATAAGGATTTTTATTTCCCAAAAATCATGACACTAAAATGAAAATAAAGGTTTGGACCCAAAAACAAAAGTCAAATAAACAAACAGTAACTAAAGCTCTAAACAAAAAATACAACTACCTTCTTACAAAGAAACTATGGGGAGTTATATATTGGCTGATCAGACCATTTTTAACACACAGGGGAATACTAACAACAACACTACTACACAAACTACAAATTACAGCAAATCTACATAAACTTATTCCAAAAGGATTAAACATTTAGTAAACCTTAATTCAACAAAAGTACTCAATATAATATAAATCCAAACCCCAGAATATCTAAGCAGAGACTGAGCTATCCCCCCAGGACATAATAAACAATGGTAGTGTCCAATTAGGCCACCTCCCCTATAAAACTGCTCCTGCTCCCACCGCCAGACAACTTCCTGGATCTCTCCCGGGTGTGGAATCCAACACTGGTAAGCGCAGAAACAAATAATTACACAAACAAAATGACAATCCAAAAGTAACTAATGGGGAGCGCTCCTAAAACTATACTTCTGTATGGTCAACTTAATAAAATACAATGTATGTGAAATGACCTTTGTGTCCTGTGAGTTATTTGTACCTAAATAAATGTTTGCAACAAATGTGAATGAAAAATGTATACAAACTAATCCTAAATAAAAACAGCATAAACTAAGTACATGAGGTTACCGCTCTTAAACTGGGTGCGAGGCCATGGCTGTGGCCTTCACAATGATCACGTTGCTATTTTAGACTAAATGATGAATTTGTACTAAAAACAAAATCCCATATGCAAAGCATAATTACAGCTTTCTCTAAATAAATATTTATTAGAGGAGGTTAGGGGATGAAGTATTTTCTTGTGCTGGAGGCATTGGGTTTGCTGCCAGATCAGAGCAAAAAGAGATCTGACTGTAATTAGCGGCCACCATACCCCTATAAATGGAAATTTCATCAGGGCTTATTTGGAAAACTGTTTTATCCTTCAAAAAAAATAAAAATAAAAGAGCATGCATGCTATATAGCGCTTTTGCCGGCAGGCAGGATTGAATGAGTCTGTTTCTCCACATTCAGGACTTTATGATAATACGCAGTGGGTCAGAAGCGTTTGAGCCAAACAGAAAGCCCATCTGTATATCAGGATTTAAACTTGCTCTGTTTCTTTTCCTCTATTGGCACATATCAAACAAGGCATCCAAATAAAACCCTACCCAAATGAACACTGCAGCTGTAATAACTGGAACTATTAACAGGACAGATGGGGCAGATTTGTGTTTTGTCTTCTTTTTTGATTCTTATTCTCCTATTGCTTTTTTTTTTTTTTGGACATATACTGTTATTGGCCAATATGTTTGTTACTGTTTTTCATATCTAACGCCGGTCCTCCTGTTTATTCAGACCGATTGTGCCATATCTTTTTTACTAATTAAAAAAACTGTATGGTTGTATGGATGACGACCAAATATTCACCCAAAATCCCAGTCATACAATACAAACCTTCAATTTTGATCTTTTTTCATTTAAGTATATTATTTTAAATTCTCTATTGCAGTTTCTCTTCACAGACAGTGATAAATTGAGTGTGACATTCATAAATGCAACCAAATAAACAGTTACCTTTATTTATGCTGATTTACTGGCATTTGGACAACATCTTTACCAAAATTTCCATCTCTCTGTTAGGAGCCTGTAGTAGACACAGTATACTGCAGCCTGAGGAACACACAGAGCCACATTTCCCCTGCTCACAGATGAACAGAGAGCCAGAGCTAGATTATTCATTTCCCCAGATAAATGTCAGTCTAAGAGGTTTAATGAGCATTTGTATGTGTATTCATGCTGGTGTGCCAAGCTTTATTATTTGATATTTGTTTGTTTCATATTGTAGATGCATCTGGGTGAAGATTGAGATTTTCAGGTCAGCCCTAAAACAAGATGAAAATGCTCAAATCTTGTGAGTTAACCCTTTGGTTACAAATGTTCCCAGAGAGAGGGAACAAGACACTGCGTCCTCTAATGGACACTCTGGGAAATGGCATCAGCATGACTGCAGTCTGAAGCACGTGTTAAATCACTCCAAATCCACTGGACCGCGCGGCCCGTGATGTCATTAGTGGAGAGCACCTGCAATGCACGTAATCAACTTCTTTGTCTGAAGGATACCTGAAGAAGGCAGGCTGTAGACGTAGGCAAGGAGATGTAGTGTCTTATTTCTTCTCGGGGAACCATGGCTATATTTGTAACCTGAGACGTTCCCCTTCAAGGGAACTTGCACTGGGTCCTCTAATGTATACTATAGGGAATGAAATACCTACTATACCATGCCATGGTGAATGCCTGTCCACCTGGTGGGACAGCACCAAAAGAAGACAAACATATATTGATTCAAAAACAGGCATGCCAGTGTCACCCCAGACACCCAAAACAGCTTAGGGGAAATGGAGAATTCAACCAACACTAATATTTAGCTAATATTAACTAATATAAGTTGGGAACACAACTATACTCAATCAACTATGCTTCTCAAGACAATAGACCATCTACTTGAAACCCTAACACAGGGGAGACCGCCCAAAGTTAGCAAAAGCTACCTTACTCTAATTACTAGTAGCAAAAAGATTTTTCTGGTCAACTAGTAGTCATTCATTTTAAGCATTAGTCGACTATTAAGTTGTACGTTGGTTAATAAACCATATAAATCATAATAATGAGACTTTAATTGCCTATATAGCTTAATAAGTGCTCAAGTGCGTGCAAAAAAGGCTTGCCACAGTGCACTGGCAAATATTATAATTATGAATGTGTTAGAGAAAATGAGCAAGTACACAGCATTAATGTTATTATAATATATAGATACAGTAGTGCTTTCTGTTTTTGGTTTAAGAGATGAAGTTGACAAAACTTGTCATCTCCGAAGTAGTGGAGGTATACGTTTCATATAGATGACAAAATCTGAGATTATTTGTTTTCTATTTGAATTGGTTCATTTAAAATTGTGACTTTCTATTGATATATTTTTCATGTCCGTAGTAAGGCAAGAATACACAGTTTCAAAATGACATGCTCAAGTTCAAAAGCACAATGTTTTGTTGATTTCACAAGAATAAACATGGAGTCTTTACAGATACGAAAGATGCATTTCTATTATCTGTATGATCAAAAATGCCAACGTATTTTAAGAGCAAATGATTGCAGCTGCGCCTCCATCTGTCATGCAGTAGCCAAAGCGTGCACGCTACTTTTCTAATTTTTTACTTTTTTAATTACATTTTGGTCGGTCAACCCCCTTCTCATTGAGTAACGGTTAGTCGACAATTAGGGGGCAGCCCTAGGGGCACCTTGCTTAATCTGTGATTGTTTCTGCCATTGCTGTGAGGAATAATTCTCAAAGTCTTTGGGGATTTTGATGCCAAAACAGATTCAGGTCTTGTAATATATTTTGCATTTATGCATGATTTATATTTTTATTTATGCATGATTATAACAGGAGAATAACTTGATACATAAATGGTTAGATTGATTATACTTGATAAATTTATACTTTGAGTAATAGAAATCTTCCACAGATCATCTGAAAGAGAGTAGAAACCAGACTCAATTTGTACATGTTTGAAAAAAAAAAAAAAAATAGGGAGCCTAAAAAGAGACAACCTGTAACCATAGGTGAACAGTCTTAAAAACCTTTGTTTACAAGAGAAACAGCTCAAGCCAAGGAGAGGTTCGTCAAAGGGAAACCAACCTCAGACAGCTACTATCACTGAAGAGGCTGCTGTAGGTGGATGGGGAGGCAGTCCGATCTACAGTAGCTCATATTATGAGAAGGGAGCAAGGAAACCTCACTTCAACCTACAAAAAGGGACAGCTATCAGTAGAAACCATTGTAAGCAGGTACATCTTTGAAGCTTCCACCTACATAGGGATCCTCCATGAGAGTTCAATTTGAGGAACCAAAAGAGGTAGAGGGGCCAAACATGAAGGCTCCACAGCTCGGGCTGGGGATGCCAAATCGTCACTGCTTGTCTCAAGGTTTTAGTCATTGTAATTTTCATTGCTATGTTTATCCCAGCCATAGAATGCCTTGTATTGTATAAAGTA